>NW_027514126.1:0-51152 GCF_048772815.1 Callospermophilus lateralis
TATCATCAAGATTTGGTGAAAAAATGTTTGCTGAGATTTCAGCAAACTAGTAGTTTTCTGGAAGCTTGGCAACCCCTTTCAAACGAAAGTGTTTTTCGCCAGTCTCTGCATGGGGTACTTCAAGAGGAAACAAACCATAGAGATAGAACTTAGAACTACTTCATTTGGTCAAGTTTCAAGGAGCTAGCACAAACCGTGTTTGATTTAGAGTTTCAAACACATCTAACTATATAGCAGAAAACAGAGTGAAAACTAAAAATTCAAACTGTTACTGGAAACGAACGCTTCAACCTAGAAGAATAAAAACGGGGCAGCCAAGTGAAAATTAGTGAACTGATCATTACCACCAAGTATCATCATAGATTTGGTGAAAAAATATTTGCTGAGATTTCAGCAAACTAGTAGATTATTGGAAGCTTGGAAACTTGTTTAAAACGAAGTGTGTTTCGCCAGTCTCTGCATGGGGTACTTCAAGAGGAAACAAACCATAGAGATAGAACTTAGAACTACTTCATTTGGTCAAGTTTCAAGGAGCTAGCACAAACCGTGTTTGATTTAGAATTCCAAACACAGCTATCTATGTAGGAGAAAACAGAGTGAAACCTAAAAATTCAAACTGTTACTGGAAACGAATGCTTCAACCTAGAAGAATGAAAATTGGGCATCCAAGTGGGATTAGTGAACTGATCATTACCACCAAGTATCATGCAGATTTGGTGAAAAAATGTTTGCTGAGATTTCAGCAAACTAGTAGTTTTTTGGAAGCTTGGCAACCCCTTTCAAAGGAAAGTGTGTTTCGCCAGTCTCTGCAGGGGGTACTTCAAGAGGAAACAAACCATAGATATTGAACTTAGAACTACTTCATTTGGTCAAGTTTCAAGGAGCTAGCACAAACCGTGTTTGATTTAGAATTCCAAACACAGCTATCTATGTAGGAGAAAACAGAGTGAAACCTAAAAATTCAAACTGTTACTGGAAACGAATGCTTCAACCTAGAAGAATAAATATTGGGCAGCCATGTGGGATTAGTGAACTGATCATTACCACCAAGTATCATCCAGATTTGGTGAAAACATGTTTGCTGAGATTTCAGCAAACTAGAAGTTTTTTGGAAGCTTGGCACCTTCTTTCAACGAAAGTGTGTTTCGCCAGTCTCTGCATGGGGTACTTCAAGAGGAAACAAACCATACAGATAGGACTTAGAACTACTTCATTTGGTCAAGTTTCATGGAGCTAGCACAAACCGGGTTTGATTTAGAGTTTAAAACACATCTAACTATATAGCAGAAAACAGAGTGAAACCTAACAATTCAAACTGTTACTGAAAAGGAACGCTTCAACCTAGAAGAATAAAAATTGGGCAGACAAGTGGAATTAGTGAACTGATCATTACCACCAAGTATCATCAAGATTTGGTGAAAAAATGTTTTGCTGAGATTTCAGCAAACTAGTAGTTTTTTGGAAGCTTGGCAACCCCTTTCAAACGAAAGTGTTTTTCGCCAGTCTCTTCATGGGGTACTTCAAGAGGAAGCAAACCATAGAGATAGAACTTAGAACTACTTCATTTGGTCAAGTTTCAAAGAGCTAGCACAAACCGTGTTTGATTTAGAATTCCAAACACAGCTATCTATGTAGGAGAAAATAGGGTGAAACCTAAAAATTCAAACTGTTACTGGAAACAAATGCTTCAACCTAGAAGAATGAAAATTGGGCAGCCAAGTGGGATTAGTGAACTGATCATTACCACCAAGTATCATGCAGATTTGGTGAAAAAATGTTTGCTGAGATTTCAGCAAACTAGTAGTTTTTTGGAAGCTTGGCAACCCCTTTCAAACGAAAGTGTTTTTCGCCAGTCTCTGCATGGGGTACTTCAAGAGGAAGCAAACCATAGTGATAGAACTTAGAACTACTTCATTTGGTCAAGTTTCCAGGAGCTAGCACAAACCGTGTTTGATTTAGAATTCCAAACACAGCTATCTCTGTAGGAGAAAACAGAGTGAACCTAAAAATTCAAACTGTTACTGGAAACGAATGCTTCAACCTAGATGAATAAAAATTGGGCAGCCAAGTGGGATTAGTGAACTGATCATTACCACCAAGTATCATCCAGATTTGGTGAAAAAATGTCTGCTGAGATTTCAGCAAACTAGTACTTTTTTGGAAGCTTGGCAACCCCTTTCAAACGAAAGTGTTTTTCGCCAGTCTCTGCATGGGATACTTCAAGAGGAAACAAACCATAGAGATAGAACTTAGAACTACTTCATTTGGTCAAGTTTCAAGGAGCTAGCACAAACCGTGTTTGATGTAGAATTCCAAACACAGATATCTATGTAGGAGAAAACAGAGTGAAACCTAAAAATTCAAACTGGTACTGGAAACGAATGCTTCAACCTAGAAGAATGGAAAATTGGGCAGCCAAGTGGGATTAGTGAACTGATCATTACCACCAAGTATCATCCAGATTTGGTGAAAAAATGTTTGCTGAGATTTCAGCAAACAACAAGTTTTTTGGAAACTTGGCAAACCCTTTCAAACGAAAGTATTTTCGCCAGTCTCTGCATGGGGTACTAGAGAGGAAACAAACCATACAGATAGGACTTAGAACTACTTCAGTTGGTCAAGTTTCAAGGAGCTAGCAAAAACCGTGTTTGATGTAGAATTCCAAACATAGCTATCTATGTAGGAGAAAACAGAGTGAAACCTAAAAATTCAAACTGTTACTGGAAACGAACGCTTTGACCTAGAAGAATAAAAATTGGGCAGCCAAGTGGGATTAGTGAACTGATCATTACCACCTAGTATCATCCAGATTTGGTGAAAAAATGTTTGCTGAGATTTCAGCAAACTAGTAGTTTTTTGGAAGCTTGGCAACTTCTTTCAAACGAAAGTGTGTTTCGCCAGTCTCTGCATGGGTTACTTCAAGAGGAAACAAACCATACAGATAGAACTTAGAACTACTTCATTTGGTCAAGTTTCAAGGAGCTAGCACAAACCGTGTTTGATTTAGAGTTTCAAACACATATATCTATATAGAAGAAAACAGAGTGAAAACCTAAAAATTCAAACTGTTACTGGAAACGAATGCTTCAACCTAGAAGAATGAAAATTGGGCAGCCAAGTGGGATTAGTGAACTGATCATTACCACCAAGTATCATCAAGATTTGGTGAAAAAATGTTTGCTGAGATTTCAGCAAACTAGTAGTTTTCTGGAAGCTTGGCAACCCCTTTCAAACGAAAGTGTTTTTCGCCAGTCTCTGCATGGGGTACTTCAAGAGGAAACAAACCATAGAGATAGAACTTAGAACTACTTCATTTGGTCAAGTTTCAAGGAGCTAGCACAAACCGTGTTTGATTAGAGTTTCAAACACATCTAACTATATAGCAGAAAACAGAGTGAAAACTAAAAATTCAAACTGTTACTGGAAACGAACGCTTCAACCTAGAAGAATAAAAACGGGGCAGCCAAGTGAAATTAGTGAACTGATCATTACCACCAAGTATCATCAAGATTTGGTGAAAAAAATATTTGCTGAGATTTCAGCAAACTAGTAGATTATTGGAAGCTTGGGAAACTTGTTTAAAACGAAGTGTGTTTCGCCAGTCTCTGCATGGGGTACTTCAAGAGGAAACAAACCATAGAGATAGAACTTAGAACTACTTCATTTGGTCAAGTTTCAAGGAGCTAGCACAAACCGTGTTTGATTTAGAATTCCAAACACAGCTATCTATGTAGGAGAAACAGAGTGAAACCTAAAAATTCAAACTGTTACTGGAAACGAATGCTTCAACCTAGAAGAATGAAAATTGGGCATCCAAGTGGGATTAGTGAACTGATCATTACCACCAAGTATCATGCAGATTTGGTGAAAAAATGTTTGCTGAGATTTCAGCAAACTAGTAGTTTTTTGGAAGCTTGGCAACCCCTTTCAAAGGAAAGTGTGTGTCGCCAGTCTCTGCAGGGGGTACTTCAAGAGGAAACAAACCATAGATATTGAACTTAGAACTACTTCATTTGGTCAAGTTTCAAGGAGCTAGCACAAACCGTGTTTGATTTAGAATTCCAAACACAGCTATCTATGTAGGAGAAAACAGAGTGAAACCTAAAAATTCAAACTGTTACTGGAAACGAATGCTTCAACCTAGAAGAATAAATATTGGGCAGCCATGTGGGATTAGTGAACTGATCATTACCACCAAGTATCATCCAGATTTGGTGAAAACATGTTTGCTGAGATTTCAGCAAACTAGAAGTTTTTTGGAAGCTTGGCACCTTCTTTCAAACGAAAGTGTGTTTCGCCAGTCTCTGCATGGGGTACTTCAAGAGGAAACAAACCATACAGATAGGACTTAAACTACTTCATTTGGTCAAGTTTCATGGAGCTAGCACAAACCGGGTTTGATTTAGAGTTTAAAAAACACATCTAACTATATAGCAGAAAACAGAGTGAAACCTAACAATTCAAACTGTTACTGAAAAGGAACGCTTCAACCTAGAAGAATAAAAATTGGGCAGACAAGTGGAATTAGTGAACTGATCATTACCACCAAGTATCATCAAGATTTGGTGAAAAAATGTTTGCTGAGATTTCAGCAAACTAGTAGTTTTTTGGAAGCTTGGCAACCCCTTTCAAACGAAAGTGTTTTTCGCCAGTCTCTTCATGGGGTACTTCAAGAGGAAGCAAACCATAGAGATAGAACTTAGAACTACTTCATTTGGTCAAGGTTTCAAAGAGCTAGCACAAACCGTGTTTGATTTAGAATTCCAAACACAGCTATCTATGTAGGAGAAAATAGGGTGAAACCTAAAAATTCAAACTGTTACTGGAAACAAATGCTTCAACCTAGAAGAATGAAAATTGGGCAGCCAAGTGGGATTAGTGAACTGATCATTACCACCAAGTATCATGCAGATTTGGTGAAAAATGTTTGCTGAGATTTCAGCAAACTAGTAGTTTTTTGGAAGCTTGGCAACCCCTTTCAAACGAAAGTGTTTTCGCCAGTCTCTGCATGGGGTACTTCAAGAGGAAGCAAACCATAGAGATAGAACTTAGAACTACTTCATTTGGTCAAGTTTCCAGGAGCTAGCACAAACCGTGTTTGATTTAGAATTCCAAACACAGCTATCTCTGTAGGAGAAAACAGAGTGAAACCTAAAAATTCAAACTGTTACTGGAAACGAATGCTTCAACCTAGATGAATAAAAATTGGGCAGCCAAGTGGGATTAGTGAACTGATCATTACCACCAAGTATCATCCAGATTTGGTGAAAAAATGTCTGCTGAGATTTCAGCAAACTAGTACTTTTTTGGAAGCTTGGCAACCCCTTTCAAACGAAAGTGTTTTTCGCCAGTCTCTGCATGGGATACTTCAAGAGGAAACAAACCATAGAGATAGAACTTAGAACTACTTCATTTGGTCAAGTTTCAAGGAGCTAGCACAAACCGTGTTTGATGTAGAATTCCAAACACAGATATCTATGTAGGAGAAAACAGAGTGAAACCTAAAAATTCAAACTGTTACTGGAAACGAATGCTTCAACCTAGAAGAATGAAAATTGGGCAGCCAAGTGGGATTAGTGAACTGATCATTACCACCAAGTATCATCCAGATTTGGTGAAAAAATGTTTGCTGAGATTTCAGCAAACTACTAGTTTTTTGGAAGCTTGGCAACCCCTTTCAAACGAAAGTGTGTTTCGCCAGATTGTGCATGGGGTACTTCAAGAGGAAACAAACCATAGAGATAGAACTTAGAACTACTTCATTTGGTCAAGTTTCAAGGAGCTAGCACAAACCGTGTTTGATTTAGAATTCCAAACACAGCTATCTATGTAGGAGAAAACAGAGTGAAACCTAAAAATTCAAACTGTTACTGGAAACGAATGCTTCAACCTAGAAGAATGAAAATTGGGCAGCCAAGTGGGATTAGTGAACTGATCATTACCACCAAGTATCATCCAGATTTGGTGAAAAAATGTTTGCTGAGATTTCAGCAAACAACAAGTTTTTTGGAAACTTGGCAAACCCTTTCAAACGAAAGTATTTTCGCCAGTCTCTGCATGGGGTACTAGAGAGGAAACAAACCATACAGATAGGACTTAGAACTACTTCAGTTGGTCAAGTTTCAAGGAGCTAGCAAAAACCGTGTTTGATGTAGAATTCCAAACATAGCTATCTATGTAGGAGAAAACAGAGTGAAACCTAAAAATTCAAACTGTTACTGGAAACGAACGCTTTGACCTAGAAGAATAAAAATTGGGCAGCCAAGTGGGATTAGTGAACTGATCATTACCACCTAGTATCATCCAGATTTGGTGAAAAAATGTTTGCTGAGATTTCAGCAAACTAGTAGTTTTTTGGAAGCTTGGCAACTTCTTTCAAACGAAAGTGTGTTTCGCCAGTCTCTGCATGGGTTACTTCAAGAGGAAACAAACCATACAGATAGAACTTAGAACTACTTCATTTGGTCAAGTTTCAAGGAGCTAGCACAAACCGTGTTTGATTTAGAGTTTCAAACACATATATCTATATAGAAGAAAACAGAGTGAAACCTAAAAATTCAAACTGTTACTGGAAACGAATGCTTCAACCTAGAAGAATGAAAATTGGGCAGCCAAGTGGGATTAGTGAACTGATCATTACCACCAAGTATCATCAAGATTTGGTGAAAAAATGTTTGCTGAGATTTCAGCAAACTAGTAGTTTTCTGGAAGCTTGGCAACCCCTTTCAAACGAAAGTGTTTTTCGCCAGTCTCTGCATGGGGTACTTCAAGAGGAAACAAACCATAGAGATAGAACTTAGAACTACTTCATTTGGTCAAGTTTCAAGGAGCTAGCACAAACCGTGTTTGATTTAGAGTTTCAAAACACATCTAACTATATAGCAGAAAACAGAGTGAAAACTAAAAATTCAAACTGTTACTGGAAACGAACGCTTCAACCTAGAAGAATAAAAACGGGGCAGCCAAGTGAAATTAGTGAACTGATCATTACCACCAAGTATCATCAAGATTTGGTGAAAAAATATTTGCTGAGATTTCAGCAAACTAGTAGATTATTGGAAGCTTGGAAACTTGTTTAAAACGAAGTGTGTTTCGCCAGTCTCTGCATGGGGTACTTCAAGAGGAAACAAACCATAGAGATAGAACTTAGAACTACTTCATTTGGTCAAGTTTCAAGGAGCTAGCACAAACCGTGTTTGATTTAGAATTCCAAACACAGCTATCTATGTAGGAGAAAACAGAGTGAAACCTAAAAATTCAAACTGTTACTGGAAACGAATGCTTCAACCTAGAAGAATGAAAATTGGGCATCCAAGTGGGATTAGTGAACTGATCATTACCACCAAGTATCATGCAGATTTGGTGAAAAAATGTTTGCTGAGATTTCAGCAAACTAGTAGTTTTTTGGAAGCTTGGCAACCCCTTTCAAAGGAAAGTGTGTTTCGCCAGTCTCTGCAGGGGGTACTTCAAGAGGAAACAAACCATAGATATTGAACTTAGAACTACTTCATTTGGTCAAGTTTCAAGGAGCTAGCACAAACCGTGTTTGATTTAGAATTCCAAACACAGCTATCTATGTAGGAGAAAACAGAGTGAAACCTAAAAATTCAAACTGTTACTGGAAACGAATGCTTCAACCTAGAAGAATAAATATTGGGCAGCCATGTGGGATTAGTGAACTGATCATTACCACCAAGTATCATCCAGATTTGGTGAAAACATGTTTGCTGAGATTTCAGCAAACTAGAAGTTTTTTGGAAGCTTGGCACCTTCTTTCAAACGAAAGTGTGTTTCGCCAGTCTCTGCATGGGGTACTTCAAGAGGAAACAAACCATACAGATAGGACTTAGAACTACTTCATTTGGTCAAGTTTCATGGAGCTAGCACAAACCGGGTTTGATTTAGAGTTTAAAACACATCTAACTATATAGCAGAAAACAGAGTGAAACCTAACAATTCAAACTGTTACTGAAAAGGAACGCTTCAACCTAGAAGAATAAAAATTGGGCAGACAAGTGGAATTAGTGAACTGATCATTACCACCAAGTATCATCAAGATTTGGTGAAAAAATGTTTGCTGAGATTTCAGCAAACTAGTAGTTTTTTGGAAGCTTGGCAACCCCTTTCAAACGAAAGTGTTTTTCGCCAGTCTCTTCATGGGGTACTTCAAGAGGAAGCAAACCATAGAGATAGAACTTAGAACTACTTCATTTGGTCAAGTTTCAAAGAGCTAGCACAAACCGTGTTTGATTTAGAATTCCAAACACAGCTATCTATGTAGGAGAAAACAGAGTGAAACCTAAAAATTCAAACTGTTACTGGAAACGAATGCTTCAACCTAGAAGAATAAAAATTGGGCCGCCAAGTGGGATTAGTGAACTGATCATTACCACCAAGTATCATCCAGATTTGGTGAAAAAATGTCTGCTGAGATTTCAGCAAACTAGTACTTTTTTGGAAGCTTGGCAACCCCTTTCAAACGAAAGTGTTTTTCGCCAGTCTCTGCATGGGATACTTCAAGAGGAAACAAACCATAGAGATAGAACTTAGAACTACTTCATTTGGTCAAGTTTCAAGGAGCTAGCACAAACCGTGTTTGATTTAGAATTCCAAACACAGATATCTATGTAGGAGAAAACAGAGTGAAACCTAAAGATTCAAACTGTTACTGGAAACGAATGCTTCAACCTAGAAGAATGAAAATTGGGCAGCCAAGTGGGATTAGTGAACTGATCATTACCACCAAGTATCATCCAGATTTGGTGAAAAAATGTTTGCTGAGATTTCAGCAAACTACTAGTTTTTTGGAAGCTTGGCAAACCCTTTCAAACGAAAGTGTGTTTCGCCAGTCTGTGCATGGGGTACTTCAAGAGGAAACAAACCATAGAGATAGAACTTAGAACTACTTCGTTTGGTCAAGTTTCAAGGAGCTAGCACAAACCGTGTATGATTTAGAATTCCAAACACAGCTAACTATGTAGGAGAAAACAGAGTGAAACCTAAAAATTCAAACTGTTACTGGAAACGAATGCTTCAACCTAGAAGAATAAAAATTGGGCAGCCAAGTGGGATTAGTGAACTGTTCATTACCACCAAGTATCATCCAGATTTGGTGAAAAAAAGTTTGCTGAGATTTCAGCAAACTAGTAGTTTTTTGGAAGCTTGCCAACTTCTTTCAAACGAAAGTGTGTTTCGCCAGTCTCTGCATGGGGTACTTCAAGAGGAAACAAACCATACAGATAGAACTTAGAACTACTTCATTTGTTCAAGTTTCATGGAGCTAGCACAAACCGTGTTTGATTTAGAGTTTCAAACACATCTAACTATATAGCAGAAAACAGAATGAAACCTAAAAATTCAAACTGTTACTGAAAACGAACGCTTCAACCTAGAAGAATAAAAATTGGGCTGCCAAGTGGGATTAGTGAACTGATCATTACCACCAACTATCATCCAGATTTGGTGAAAAAATGTTTGCTGAGATTTCAGCAAACTAGTAGTTTTTTGGAAGCTTGGCAACCCCTTTCAAACGAAAGTGTTTTTCGCCAGTCTCTGCATGGGGTACTTCAAGAGGAAGCAAACCATAGACATAGAACTTAGAACTACTTCATTTGGTCAAGTTTCAAATAGCTAGCACAAACCGTGTTTGATTTTGAATTCCAAACACAGCTATCTATGTAGGAGAAAATAGAGTGAAACCTAAAAATTCAAACTGTTACTGGAAACGAATGCTTCAACCTAGAAGAATGAAAATTGGGCAGCCAAGTGGGATTAGTGAACTGATCATTACCACCAAGTATCATCCAGTTTTGGTGAAAACATGTTTGCTGAGATTTCAGCAAACTAGTAGTTTTTTGGAAGCTTGGCAACCCCTTTCAAACGAAAGTGTGTTTCGCCAGTCTCTGCATGGGGTACTTCAAGAGGAAACAAACCATAGAGATAGAACTTAGAACTACTTCATTTGGTCAAGTTTCAAGGAGCTAGCACAAACCGTGTTTGATTTAGAATTCCAAACACAGCTAACTATGTAGGAGAAAACAGAGTGAAACCTAAAAAATCAAACTGTTACTGGAAACGAATGCTTCAACCTAGAAGAATAAAAATTGGGCAGCCAAGTGGGATTAGTGAACTGATCATTACCACCAAGTATCATCCAGATTTGGTGAAAAAATGTTTGCTGTGATTTCAGCAAACTAGTAGTTTTTTGGAAGCTTGGCAACTTCTTTCAAACGAAAGTGTGTTTCGCCAGTCTCTGCATGGGGTACTTCAAGAGAAAACAAACCATACAGATAGAACTTAGAACTACTTCATTTGGTCAAGTTTCATGGAGCTAGCACAAACCGTGTTTTGATTTAGAGTTTCAAAAACATCTAACTATATAGCAGAAAACAGAGTGAAACCTAAAAATTCAAACTGTTACTGGAAACGAATGCTTCAACCCTAGAAGAATAAAAACTGGGCAGCCAAGTGGGATTAGTGAACTGATAATTACCACCAAGTATCATCAAGATTTGGTGAAAAAATGTTTGCTGAGATTTCAGCAAACTAGTAGATTTTTGGAAGCTTGGCAACCCCTTTCAAACGAAAGTGTTTTTCGCCAGTCTCTGAATGGTGTACTTCAAGAGGAAGCAAACCATAGAGATAGAACTTAGAACTACTTCATTTGGTCAAGTTTCAAGGAGCTACCACAAACCGTGTTTGATTTAGTATTCCAAACACAGCTATCTATGTAGGAGAAAACAGAGTGAAACCTAAAAATTCGAACTGTTACTGGAAACGAATGCTTCAACCTAGAAGAATGAAATTTGGGCATCAAAGTGGGATTAGTGAACTGATCATTACCACCAAGTATCATCCAGATTTGGTGAAAAAATGTTTGCTGAGATTTCAGCAAACTAGTAGTTTTTTGGAAGCTTGGCAACCCCTTTCAAACGAAAGTGTTTTTCGCCAGTCTCTACATGGGGTATTTCAGGAGAAAACAAACCATAGAGATAGAACTTAGAACTACTTCATTTGATCAAGTTTCAAAAAGATAGCACAAACCTTGTTTGATTTAGAGATTCAAACACATCGAACTATATAGCAGAAAACAGAGTGAAACCTAAAAATTCAAAGTGTTACTGGAAACGAACGCTTCAACCTAGAAGAATAAAAATTGGGCATCCAAGTGAGATTAGTGAACTGATCATTACCACCAAGTATCATCAAGATTTGGTAAAAAAATGTTTGCTGAGATTTCAGCAAACTAGTAGTTTTTTGGAAGCTTGGCAACCGCTTTCAAACGAAAGTGTTTTTCGCCAGTCTCTGCATGGGGTACTTCAAGAGGAAACAACCCATAGAGATAGAACTTAGAACTACTTCATTTGGTCAAGTTTCAAGGAGCTAGCACAAACCGTGTTTGACTTAGAATTCCAAACACAAATATCTCTGTAGGAGAAAACAGAGTGAAACCTAAAAATTCAAACTGTTACTGGAAACGAACGCTTCAACCTAAAAGAATAAAAATTGGGCAGCCAAGTTGGATTAGTGAACTGATCATTACCACCAAATATCATCCAGATTTGGTGAAAAAATGTTTGCTGAGATTTCAGCAAACTAGTAGTTTTTTGGAAGCTTGGCAACCCCTTTCAAACGAAAGTGTTTTTCGCCAGTCTCTGCATGGGGTACTTCAAGAGGAAACAAACCATACAGATAGGACTTAGAACTACTTCATTTGGTCAAGTTTCAAGGAGCTAGCACAAACCGTGTTTGATGTAGAATTCCAAACACAGCTATCTATGTAGGAGAAAACAGAGTGAAACCTAAAAATTCAAACTGTTACTGGAAACGAACGCTTCAACCTAGAAGAATAAAATTTGGGCAGCCAAGTGGGATTAGTGTACTGAATATTACCACCAAGTATCATCAAGATTTGGTGAAAAAATGTTTGCGGAGTTTTCAGCAAACTAGTAGTTTTTTGGAAGCTTGGCAACCCCTTTCAAACGAAAGTGTTTTTCGCCAGTCTCTGCGTGGGGTACTTCAAGAGGAAACAAACAATAGAAATAGAACTTAGATCTACTTCATTTGGTCAAGTTTCAAGGAGCTAGCACAAACCGTGTTTGACTTAGAATTCCAAACACAGCTATCTATGTAGGAGAAAACAGAGTGAAACCTAAAACAAACTGTTACTGGAAACGAATGCTTCAACCTAGAAGAATGAAAATTGGGCATCCAAGTGGGATTAGTGAACTGATCATTACCACCAAGTATCATCCAGATTTGGTGAAAAAATGTTTGCTGAGATTTCAGCAAACTAGTAGTTTTTTGGAAGCTTGGCAACCCCTTTCAAACGAAAGTGTTTTTCGCCAGTCTCTGCATGGGGTACTTCAAGAGGAAACAAACCATACAGATAGAACTTAGAACTAGTTCATTTGGTCAAGTTTCATGGAGCTAGCAAAAACCGTGTTTGATTTAGAGTTTCAAACACATCTAACTATATAGCAGAAAACAGAGTGAAACCTAAAAATTCAAACTGCTACTGGAAACGAACGCTTCAACCTAGAAGAATAACAATTGGGCAGCCAAGTGGGATTAGTGTACTGATCATTACCACCAAGTATCATCAAGATTTGGTGAAAAAAAGTTTGCTGAGATTTCAGCATACCAGTAGTTTTTTGGAAGCTTGGCAACTTCTTTCAAACGAAAGTGTGTTTCACCAGTCTCTGCATGGGATACTTCAAGAGAAAACAAACCATACATATAGAACTTAGAACTACTTCATTTGGTCAAGTGTCATGGAGCTAGCACAAACCGTGTTTGATTTAGAGTTTCAAACACATCTAACTATATAGCAGAAAACAGAGTGAAACCTAAAAATTCAAACTGTTACTGGAAACGAATGCTTCAACCTAGAAGAATAAAAAGTGGGCAGCCTAGTGGGATTAGTTAACTGATCATTACCACCAAGTATCATCAAGATTTGGTGAAAAAATGTTTGCTGAGATTTCAGCAAACTAGTTGTTTTTTGGAAGCTTGGCAACCCCTTTCAAACGAAAGTGTTTTTTGCCAGTCTCTGAATGGTGTACTTCAAGAGGAAGCAAACCATAGAGATAGAACTTAGAACTACTTCATTTGGTCAAGTTTCAAGGAGCTACCACAAACCGTGTTTGATTTAGAATTCCAAACACAGCTATCTATGTAGGAGAAAACAGAGTGAAACCTAAAAATTCGAACTGTTACTGGAAACGAATGCTTCAACCTAGAAGAATTAAATTTGGGCATCCAAGTGGGATTAGTGAACTGATCATTACCACCAAGTATCATCCAGATTTGGTGAAAAAATGTTTGCTGAGATTTCAGCAAACTAGTAGTTTTTTGGAAGCTTGGCAACCCCTTTCAAACGAAAGTGTTTTTCGCCAGTCTCTGCATGGGGTACTTCAAGAGGAAACAAACCATACAGATAGGACTTAGAACTACTTCATTTGGTCAAGTTTCAAGGAGCTAGCACAAACCGTGTTTGATGTAGAATTCCAAACACAGCTATCTATGTAGGATAAAACAGAGTGAAACCTAAAAATTCAAACTGTTACTGGAAACGAACGCTTCAACCTAGAAGAATAAAAACTTGGCAGCCAAGTGGGATTAGTGAAGTGATCATTACCACCAAGTATCATCCAGATTTGGTGAAAAAATGTTTGCTGAGATTTCAGCAAACTAGTAGTTTTTTGGAAGCTTGGCAACCCCTTTCAAACGAAAGTGTTTTTCGCCAGTCTCTGCATGGGGTACTTCAAGAGGAAACAAACCATAGAGATAGAACTTAGAACTACTTCATTTGGTCAAGTTTCATGGAGCTAGCACAAACCGTGTTTGATTTAGAGTTTCAAACACATCTAACTATATAGCAGAAAACAGAGTGAAACCTAAAATTTCAAACTGTTACTGGAAACGAATGCTTCAACCTAGAAGAATAAAAATTGGGCAGCCAAGTGGGATTAGTGAACTGATCATTACCACCAAGTATCATCCAAATTTGGTGAAAAATAGTTTGCTGCGATTTCAGCAAACTAGTAGTTTTTTGGAAGCTTGGCAACCCCTTTCAAACGAAAGTGTTTTTCGCCAGTCTCTGCATGGGGTACTTCAAGAGGAAACAAACCATAGTGATAGAACTTAGAACTACTTCATTTGGTCAAGTATCAAGGAGCTAGCCCAAACCGTGTTTGATTTAGAATTCAAAACACAGCTATTTATGTAGGAGAAAACAGAGTGAAACCTAAAAATTCTAACTGTTACTGGAAATGAATGCTTCAACCTAGAAGAATGAAAATTGGGCAGCCAAGTGGGATTAGTGAACTGATCATTACCACCAAGTATCATCCAGATTTGGTGAAAAAATGTTTGCTGAGATTTCAGCAAACTAGTAGTTTTTTGGAAGCTTGGCAACCCCTTTCAAACGAAAGTGTTTTTCGCCAGTCTCTGCATGGGGTACTTCAAGAGGAAACAAACCATAGAGATAGAACTGAGAACTACTTCATTTGGTCAAGTTTCAAGGAGCTAGCACAAACCGTGTTTGATTTAGTATTCCAAAAACAGCTATCTATGTAGGAGAAAACAGAGTGAAACCTAAAAATTCAAACTGTTACTGGAAACGAATGCTTCAACCTAGAAGAATGAAAATTGGGCAGCCAAGTGGGATTAGTGAACTGATCATTACCACCAAGTATCATCCAGATTTGGTGAAAAAATGTTTGCTGAGATTTCAGCAAACTAGTAGTTTTTTGGAAGCTTGGCAACCCCTTTCAAATGAAAGTGTTTTTCGCCAGTCTCTGCATGGGGTACTTCAAGAGGAAACAAACCATAGAGATAGAACTTAGAACTACTTCATTTGGTCAAGTTTCATGGAGCTAGCACAAACCGTGTTTGATTTAGAGTTTCAAACTCATCTAACTATACAACAGAAAACAGAGTGAAACTTAAAATTCAAACTTTTGCTGGAAAAGAACGCTTCAACCTAGAAGAAAAAAAATATGGCAGCCAAGTGGGATTAGTGAACTGATCATTACCACCAAGTATCATCAAGATTTTGTGAAAAAATGTTTGCTGAGATTTCAGCAAACTAGTAGTTTTTTGGAAGCTTGGCAACCCCTTTCAAACGAAAGTGTTTTTCGCCAGTCTCTGCATGGGGTACTTCAAGAGGAAACAAACCATAGAGATAGAGCTTAGAACTACTTCATTTGGTCAAGTTTCAAGGAGCTAGCACAAACCGTGTTTGATTTAGAATTCCAAACAGAGCTATCTATGTAGGAGAAAACAGAGTGAAACCTAAAAATTCAAACTGTTACTGGAAACGAATGCTTCAACCTAGAAGAATGAAAATTGGGCAGCAAGTGGAATTAGTGAACTGATCATTACCACCAAGTATCATCCAGATATGGTGAAAAAATGTTTGCTGAAATTTCAGCAAACTAGTAGTTTTTTGGAAGCTTGGCAACCCCTTTCAAACGAAAGTGTTTTTCCCCAGTCTCTGCATGGGGTACTTCAAGAGGAAACAAACCATATAGATAGAACTTAGAACTACTTCATTTGGTCAAGTTTCATGGAGCTAGCACAAACCGTGTTTGATTTAGAGTTTCAAACACATCTAACTATATAGCAGAAAACAGAGTGAAACCTAAAATTTCAAACTGTTACTGGAAACGAATGCTTCAACCCAGAAGAATAAAAATTGGGCAGCCAATTGGGATTAGTGAACTGATCATTACCACCAAGTATCATCCAGATTTGGTGAAAAATAGTTTGCTGAGATTTCAGCAAACTAGTAGTTTTTTGGAAGCTTGGCAACCCCTTTCAAACGAAAGTGTTTTTCGCCAGTCTCTGCATGGGGTACTTCAAGAGGAAACAAACCATAGAGATAGAACTTAGAACTACTTCATTTGGTCAAGTTTCAAGGAGCTACCACAAACCGTGTTTGATTTAGAATTCCAAACACAGCTATCTATGTAGGAGAAAACAGAGTGAAACCTAAAAATTCGAACTGTTACTGGAAACGAATGCTTCAACCTAGAAGAATGAAATTTGGGCATCCAAGTGGGATTAGTGAACTGATCATTACCACCAAGTATCATCCAGATTTGGTGAAAAAATGTTTGCTGAGATTTCAGCAAACTAGTAGTTTTTTGGAAGCTTGGCAACCCCTTTCAAACGAAAGTGTGTTTTGCCAGTCTCTGCATGGGGTACTTCAAGAGGAAACAAACCATAGAGATAGAACTTAGAACTACTTCATTTGGTCAAGATTCAAGGAGCTAGCACAAACCGTGTTTGATTTAGAATTCCAAACACAGCTAACTATGTAGGAGAAAACAGAGTGAAACCTAAAAATTGAAACTGTTACTGGAAACGAATGCTTCAACCTAGAAGAATAAAATTTGGGAAGAGAAGTGGGATTAGTGAACTGATCATTACCACCAAGTATCATCCAGATATGGTGAAAAAATGTTTGCTGAGATTTGAGCAAACTAGTAGTTTTTTGGAAGCTTGGCATCCCCTTTCAAACGAAAGTTTTTTTCGCCAGTCTCTGCATGGGGTACTTCAAGAGGAAACAAACCATACAGATAGAACTTAGAACTACTTCATTTGGTCAAGTTTCATGGAACTAGCACAAACCGTGTTTGATTTAGACTTTCAAACACATCTAACTATATAGCAGAAAACAGAGTGAAACCTAAAATTTCAAACTGTTAGTGGAAACGAATGCTTCAACCTAGAAGAAGAAAAACTGGGCAGCCAAGTGGGATTAGTGAACTGATCATTACCACCAAGTATCATCCAGATTTGGTGAAAACATGTTTGCTGAGATTTCAGCAAACTAGTAGTTTTTTGGAAGCTTGGCAACCCCTTAAAAACGAAAGTGTTTTTCGCCAGTCTCTGCATGGGGTACTTCAAGAGGAAGCAAACCATAGAGATAGAACTTAGAACTACTTCATTTGGTCAAGTTTCAAGGAGCTAGCACAAACCGTGTTTGATTAAGAATTCCAAACACAGCTATCTATGTAGGAGAAAACAGAGTGAAACCTAAAAATTCGAACTGTTACTGGAAACGAATGCTTCAACCTAGAAGAATTAAATTTGGGCATCCAAGTGGGATTAGTGAACTGATCATTACCACCAAGTATCATCCAGATTTGGTGAAAAAATGTTTGCTGAGATTTCAGCAAACTAGTAGTTTTTTGGAAGCTTGGCCACCCCTTTCAAACGAAAGTGTTTTTCGCCAGTCTCTGCATGGGGTACTTCAAGAGGAAACAAACCATACAGATAGGACTTAGAACTACTTCATTTGGTCAAGTTTCAAGGAGCTAGCACAAACCGTGTTTGATGTAGAATTCCAAACACAGCTATCTATGTAGGATAAAACAGAGTGAAACCTAAAAATTCAAACTGTTACTGGAAACGAACGCTTCAACCTAGAAGAATAAAAACTTGGCAGCCAAGTGGGATTAGTGAAGTGATCATTACCACCAAGTATCATCCAGATTTGGTGAAAAAATGTTTGCTGAGATTTCAGCAAACTAGTAGTTTTTTGGAAGCTTGGCATCCCCTTTCAAACGAAAGTTTTTTTCGCCAGTCTCTGCATGGGGTACTTCTAGAGGAAACAAACCATACAGATAGAACTTAGAACTAATTCATTTGGTCAAGTTTCATGGAACTAGCACAAACCGTGTTTGATTTAGAGTTTCAAACACATCTAACTATATAGCAGAAAACAGAGTGAAACCTAAAACTTCAAACTGTTACTGGAAACGAATGCTTCAACCTAGAAGAAGAAAAACTGGGCAGCCAAGTGGGATTATTGAACTGATCATTACCACCAAGTATCATCCAGATTTGGTGAAAACATGTTTGCTGAGATTTCAGCAAACTAGTAGTTTTTTGGAAGCTTGGCAACCCCTTAAAAACGAAAGTGTTTTTTGCCAGTCTCTGCATGGGGTGCTTCAAGAGGAAGCAAACTATAAAGATAGAACTTAGAACTACTTCATTTGGTCAAGTTTCAAGGAGCTAGCACAAACCGTGTTTGATTTAGAATTCCAAACAGAGCTATCTATGTAGAAGAAAACAGAGTGAAACCTAAAAATTCAAACTGTTACTGGAAACGAATGCTTCAACCTAGAAGAATGAAAATTGGGCAGCCAAGTGGGATTAGTGAACTGATCATTACCACCAAGTATCATCCAGATTTGGTGAAAAAATGTTTGCTGAGATTTCAGCAAACTAGTAGTTTTTTGGAAGCTTGGCAACCCCTTTCAAACGAAAGTGTTTTTCGCCAGTCTCTGCATGGGGTACTTCAAGAGGAAACAAACCATAGAGATAGAACTTAGAACTACTTCATTTGGTCAAGTTTCATGGAGCTAGCACAAACCGTGTTTGATTTAGAGTTTCAAACACATCTAACTATATAGCAGAAAACAGAGTGAAACCTAAAATTTCAAACTGTTACTGGAAACGAATGCTTCAACCTAGAAGAATAAAAATTGGGCAGCCAAGTGGGGTTAGTGAACTGATCATTACCACCAAGTATCATCCAAATTTGGTGAAAAATAGTTTGCTGAGATTTCAGCAAACTAGTAGTTTTTTGAAAGCTTGGCAACCCCTTTCAAACGAAAGTGTTTTTCGCCAGTCTCTGCATGGGGTACTTCAAGAGGAAACAAACCATAGTGATAGAACTTAGAACTACTTCATTTGGTCAAGTATCAAGGAGCTAGCCCAAACCGTGTTTGATTTAGAATTCCAAACACAGCTATTTATGTAGGAGAAAACAGAGTGAAACCTAAAAATTCTAACTATTACTGGAAATGAATGCTTCAACCTAGAAGAATGAAAATTGGGCAGCCAAGTGGGATTAGTGAACTGATCATTACCACCAAGTATCATCCAGATTTGGTGAAAAAATGTTTGCTGAGATTTCAGCAAACTAGTAGTTTTTTGGAAGCTTGGCAACCCCTTTCAAACGAAAGTGTTTTTCGCCAGTCTCTGCATGGGGTACTTCAAGAGGAAACAAACCATAGAGATAGAACTGAGAACTACTTCATTTGGTCAAGTTTCAAGGAGCTAGCACAAACCGTGTTTGATTTAGTATTCCAAACACAGCTATCTATGTAGGAGAAAACAGAGTGAAACCTAAAAATTCAAACTGTTACTGGAAACGAATGCTTCAACCTAGAAGAATGAAAATTGGGCAGCCAAGTGGGATTAGTGAACTGATCATTACCACCAAGTATCATCCAGATTTGGTGAAAAAATGTTTGCTGAGATTTCAGCAAACTAGTAGTTTTTTGGAAGCTTGGCAACCCCTTTCAAATGAAAGTGTTTTTCGCCAGTCTCTGCATGGGGTACTTCAAGAGGAAACAAACCATAGAGATAGAACTTAGAACTACTTCATTTGGTCAAGTTTTATGGAGCTAGCACAAACCGTGTTTGATTTAGAGTTTCAAACTCATCTAACTATACAACAGAAAACAGAGTGAAACTTAAAATTCAAACTTTTGCTGGAAAAGAACGCTTCAACCTAGAAGAAAAAAAATATGGCAGCCAAGCGGGATTAGTGAACTGATCATTACCACCAAGTATCATCAAGATTTTGTGAAAAAATGTTTGCTGAGATTTCAGCAAACTAGTAGTTTTTTGGAAGCTTGGCAACCCCTTTCAAACGAAAGTGTTTTTCGCCAGTCTCTGCATGGGGTACTTCAAGAGGAAACAAACCATAGAGATAGAGCTTAGAACTACTTCATTTGGTCAAGTTTCAAGGAGCTAGCACAAACCGTGTTTGATTTAGAATTCCAAACAGAGCTATCTATGTAGGAGAAAACAGAGTGAAACCTAAAAATTCAAACTGTTACTGGAAACGAATGCTTCAACCTAGAAGAATGAAAATTGGGCAGCAAGTGGAATTAGTGAACTGATCATTACCACCAAGTATCATGCAGATATGGTGAAAAAATGTTTGCTGAGATTTCAGCAAACTAGTAGTTTTTTGGAAGCTTGGCAACCCCTTTCAAACGAAAGTGTTTTTCCCCAGTCTCTGCATGGGGTACTTCAAGAGGAAACAAACCATAGAGATAGAACTTAGAACTACTTCATTTGGTCAAGTTTCATGGAGCTAGCACAAACCGTGTTTGATTTAGAGTTTCAAACACATCTAACTATATAGCAGAAAACAGAGTGAAACCTAAAATTTCAAACTGTTACTGGAAACGAATGCTTCAACCCAGAAGAATAAAAATTGGGCAGCCAATTGGGATTAGTGAACTGATCAATACCACCAAGTATCATCCAGATTTGGTGAAAAATAGTTTGCTGAGATTTCAGCAAACTAGTAGTTTTTTGGAAGCTTGGCAACCCCTTTCAAACGAAAGTGTTTTTCGCCAGTCTCTGCATGGGGTACTTCAAGAGGAAACAAACCATAGAGATAGAACTTAGAACTACTTCATTTGGTCAAGTTTCAAGGAGCTACCACAAACCGTGTTTGATTTAGAATTCCAAACACAGCTATCTATGTAGGAGAAAACAGAGTGAAACCTAAAAATTCGAACTGTTACTGGAAACGAATGCTTCAACCTAGAAGAATGAAATTTGGGCATCCAAGTGGGATTAGTGAACTGATCATTACCACCAAGTATCATCCAGATTTGGTGAAAAAATGTTTGCTGAGATTTCAGCAAACTAGTAGTTTTTTGGAAGCTTGGCAACCCCTTTCAAACGAAAGTGTGTTTTGCCAGTCTCTGCATGGGGTACTACAAGAGGAAACAAACCATAGAGATAGAACTTGGAACTACTTCATTTGGTCAAGTTTCAAGGAGCTAGCACAAACCGTGTTTGATTTAGAATTCCAAACACAGCTAACTATGTAGGAGAAAACAGAGTGAAACCTAAAAATTGAAACTGTTACTGGAAACGAATGCTTCAACCTAGAAGAATAAAATTTGGGAAGAGAAGTGGGATTAGTGAACTGATCATTACCACCAAGTATCATCCAGATATGGTGAAAAAATGTTTGCTGAGATTTGAGCAAACTAGTAGTTTTTTGGAAGCTTGGCATCCCCTTTCAAACGAAAGTTTTTTTCGCCAGTCTCTGCATGGGGTACTTCAAGAGGAAACAAACCATACAGATAGAACTTAGAACTACTTCATTTGGTCAAGTTTCATGGAACTAGCACAAACCGTGTTTGATTTAGACTTTCAAACACATCTAACTATATAGCAGAAAACAGAGTGAAACCTAAAATTTCAAACTGTTAGTGGAAACGAATGCTTCAACCTAGAAGAAGAAAAACTGGGCAGCCAAGTGGGATTAGTGAACTGATCATTACCACCAAGTATCTTCCAGATTTGGTGAAAACATGTTTGCTGAGATTTCAGCAAACTAGTAGTTTTTTGGAAGCTTGGCAACCCCTTAAAAACGAAAGTGTTTTTCGCCAGTCTCTGCATGGGGTACTTCAAGAGGAAGCAAACCATAGAGATAGAACTTAGAACTACTTCATTTGGTCAAGTTTCAAGGAGCTAGCACAAACCGTGTTTGATTAAGAATTCCAAACACAGCTATCTATGTAGGAGAAAACAGAGTGAAACCTAAAAATTCAAACTGTTACTGGAAACGAATGCTTCAACCTAGAAGAATGAAAATTGGGCAGCCAAGTGCGATTAGTGAACTGATCATTACCACCAAGTATCATCCAGATTTGGTGAAAAAATGTTTGCTGAGATTTCAGCAAACTAGTAGTTTTTTGGAAGCTTGGCAACCCCTTTCAAACGAAAGTGTTTTTCTCCAGTCTCTGCATGGGGTACTTCAAGAGGAAACAAACCATAGAGATAGAACTTAGAACTACTTCATTTGGTCAAGTTTCATGGAGCTAGTACAAACCGTGTTTGATTTAGAGTTTCAAACACATCTAACTATATAGCAGAAAACAGAGTGAAACCTAATATTTCAAACTGTTACTGGAAACGAATGCTTCAACCTAGAAGAATAAAAATTGGGCAGCCAAGTGGGGTTAGTGAACTGATCATTACCACCAAGTATCATCCAGATTTGGTGAAAAATAGTTTGCTGAGATTTGAGCAAACTAGTAGTTTTTTGGAAGCTTGGCAACCCCTTTCAAACGAAAGTGTTTTTCGCCAGTCTCTGCATGGGGTACTTCAAGAGGAAACAAAAAATAGAGATAGAACTTAGAACTACTTCATTTGGTCAAGTTTCAAGGAGCTACCACAAACCGTGTTTGATTTAGAATTCCAAACACAGCTATCTATGTAGGAGAAAACAGAGTGAAACCTAAAAATTCGAACTGTTACTGGAAACGAATGCTTCAACCTAGAAGAATGAAATTTGGGCATCCAAGTGGGATTAGTGAACTGATCATTACCACCAAGTATCATCCAGATTTGGTGAAAAAATGTTTGCTGAGATTTCAGCAAACTAGTAGTTTTTTGGAAGCCTGGCAACCCCTTTCAAACGAAAGTGTGTTTTGCCAGTCTCTGCATGGGGTACTTCAAGAGGAAACAAACCATAGAGATAGAACTTAGAACTACTTCATTTGGTCAAGTTTCAAGGAGCTAGCACAAACCGTGTTTGATTTAGAATTCCAAACACAGCTAACTATGTAGGAGAAAACAGAGTGAAACCTAAAAATTGAAACTGTTACTGGAAACGAATGCTTCAACCTAGAAGAATAAAATTTGGGAAGAGAAGTGGGATTAGTGAACTGATCATTACCACCAAGTATCATCCAGATATGGTGAAAAAATGTTTGCTGAGATTTGAGCAAACTAGTAGTTTTTTGGAAGCTTGGCATCCCCTTTCAAACGAAAGTTTTTTTCGCCAGTCTCTGCATGGGGTACTTCAAGAGGAAACAAACCATACAGATAGAACTTAGAACTACTTCATTCGGTCAAGTTTCATGGAACTAGCACAAACCGTGTTTGATTTAGACTTTCAAACACATCTAACTATATAGCAGAAAACAGAGTGAAACCTAAAATTTCAAACTGTTAGTGGAAACGAATGCTTCAACCTAGAAGAAGAAAAACTGGGCAGCCAAGTGGGATTAGTGAACTGATCATTACCACCAAGTATCATCCAGATTTGGTGAAAACATGTTTGCTGAGATTTCAGCAAACTAGTAGTTTTTTGGAAGCTTGGCAACCCCTTAAAAACGAAAGTGTTTTTCGCCAGTCTCTGCATGGGGTACTTCAAGAGGAAGCAAACCATAGAGATAGAACTTAGAACTACTTCATTTGGTCAAGTTTCAAGGAGCTAGCACAAACCGTGTTTGATTAAGAATTCCAAACACAGCTATCTATGTAGGAGAAAACAGAGTGAAACCTAAAAATTCAAACTGTTACTGGAAACGAATGCTTCAACCTAGAAGAATGAAAATTGGGCAGCCAAATGCGATTAGTGAACTGATCATTACCACCAAGTATCATCCAGATTTGGTGAAAAAATGTTTGCTGAGATTTCAGCAAACTAGTAGTTTTTTGGAAGCTTGGCAACCCCTTTCAAATGAAAGTGTTTTTCGCCAGTCTCTGCATGGGGTACTTCAAGAGGAAACAAACCATACAGATAGAACTTAGAACTACTTCATTTTTCAAGTTTCATGGAGCTAGCACAATCCGTGTTTGATTTAGAGTTTCAAACTCATCTAACTATATAGCAGAAAACAGAGTGAAACTTAAAATTCAAACTTTTGCTGGAAACGAACGCTTCAACCTAAAGAAAAAAATATGGCAGCCAAGTGGGATTAGTGAACTGATCATTACCACCAAGTATCATCAAGATTTGGTGAAAAAATGTTTGCTGAGATTTCAGCAAACTAGTAGTTTTTTGGAAGCTTGGCAACCCCTTTCAAACGAAAGTGTGTTTCGCCAGTCTCTGCATGGGGTACTTCAAGAGGAAACAAACCATAGAGATAGAACTTAGAACTACTTCATTTGGTCAAGTTTCAAGGAGCTAGCACAAACCGTGTTTGATTTAGAATTCCAAACAGAGCTATCTATGTAGGAGAAAACAGAGTGAAACCTAAAAATTCAAACTGTTACTGGAAACGAATGCTTCAACCTAGAAGAATGAAAATTGGGCAGCCAAGTGGGATTAGTCAACTGATCATTACCAAAAAGTATCATCCAGATATGGTGAAAAAATGTTTGTTGGGATTTCAGCAAACTAGTAGTTTTTTGGAAGCTTGGCAACCCCTTTCAAACGAAAGTGTTTCTCGCCAGTCTCTGCATGGGGTACTTCAAGAGGAAACAAACCATAGAGATAGAACTTAGAACTACTTCATTTGGTCAAGTTTTATGGAGCTAGCACAAACCGTGTTTGATTTAGAGTTTCAAACTCATCTAACTATACAACAGAAAACAGAGTGAAACTTAAAATTCAAACTTTTGCTGGAAAAGAACGCTTCAACCTAGAAGAAAAAAAATATGGCAGCCAAGCGGGATTAGTGAACTGATCATTACCACCAAGTATCATCAAGATTTTGTGAAAAAATGTTTGCTGAGATTTCAGCAAACTAGTAGTTTTTTGGAAGCTTGGCAACCCCTTTCAAACGAAAGTGTTTTTCGCCAGTCTCTGCATGGGGTACTTCAAGAGGAAACAAACCATAGAGATAGAGCTTAGAACTACTTCATTTGGTCAAGTTTCAAGGAGCTAGCACAAACCGTGTTTGATTTAGAATTCCAAACAGAGCTATCTATGTAGGAGAAAACAGAGTGAAACCTAAAAATTCAAACTGTTACTGGAAACGAATGCTTCAACCTAGAAGAATGAAAATTGGGCAGCAAGTGGAATTAGTGAACTGATCATTACCACCAAGTATCATGCAGATATGGTGAAAAAATGTTTGCTGAGATTTCAGCAAACTAGTAGTTTTTTGGAAGCTTGGCAACCCCTTTCAAACGAAAGTGTTTTTCCCCAGTCTCTGCATGGGGTACTTCAAGAGGAAACAAACCATAGAGATAGAACTTAGAACTACTTCATTTGGTCAAGTTTCATGGAGCTAGCACAAACCGTGTTTGATTTAGAGTTTCAAACACATCTAACTATATAGCAGAAAACAGAGTGAAACCTAAAATTTCAAACTGTTACTGGAAACGAATGCTTCAACCCAGAAGAATAAAAATTGGGCAGCCAATTGGGATTAGTGAACTGATCAATACCACCAAGTATCATCCAGATTTGGTGAAAAATAGTTTGCTGAGATTTCAGCAAACTAGTAGTTTTTTGGAAGCTTGGCAACCCCTTTCAAACGAAAGTGTTTTTCGCCAGTCTCTGCATGGGGTACTTCAAGAGGAAACAAACCATAGAGATAGAACTTAGAACTACTTCATTTGGTCAAGTTTCAAGGAGCTACCACAAACCGTGTTTGATTTAGAATTCCAAACACAGCTATCTATGTAGGAGAAAACAGAGTGAAACCTAAAAATTCGAACTGTTACTGGAAACGAATGCTTCAACCTAGAAGAATGAAATTTGGGCATCCAAGTGGGATTAGTGAACTGATCATTACCACCAAGTATCATCCAGATTTGGTGAAAAAATGTTTGCTGAGATTTCAGCAAACTAGTAGTTTTTTGGAAGCTTGGCAACCCCTTTCAAACGAAAGTGTGTTTTGCCAGTCTCTGCATGGGGTACTACAAGAGGAAACAAACCATAGAGATAGAACTTGGAACTACTTCATTTGGTCAAGTTTCAAGGAGCTAGCACAAACCGTGTTTGATTTAGAATTCCAAACACAGCTAACTATGTAGGAGAAAACAGAGTGAAACCTAAAAATTGAAACTGTTACTGGAAACGAATGCTTCAACCTAGAAGAATAAAATTTGGGAAGAGAAGTGGGATTAGTGAACTGATCATTACCACCAAGTATCATCCAGATATGGTGAAAAAATGTTTGCTGAGATTTGAGCAAACTAGTAGTTTTTTGGAAGCTTGGCATCCCCTTTCAAACGAAAGTTTTTTTCGCCAGTCTCTGCATGGGGTACTTCAAGAGGAAACAAACCATACAGATAGAACTTAGAACTACTTCATTTGGTCAAGTTTCATGGAACTAGCACAAACCGTGTTTGATTTAGACTTTCAAACACATCTAACTATATAGCAGAAAACAGAGTGAAACCTAAAATTTCAAACTGTTAGTGGAAACGAATGCTTCAACCTAGAAGAAGAAAAACTGGGCAGCCAAGTGGGATTAGTGAACTGATCATTACCACCAAGTATCTTCCAGATTTGGTGAAAACATGTTTGCTGAGATTTCAGCAAACTAGTAGTTTTTTGGAAGCTTGGCAACCCCTTAAAAACGAAAGTGTTTTTCGCCAGTCTCTGCATGGGGTACTTCAAGAGGAAGCAAACCATAGAGATAGAACTTAGAACTACTTCATTTGGTCAAGTTTCAAGGAGCTAGCACAAACCGTGTTTGATTAAGAATTCCAAACACAGCTATCTATGTAGGAGAAAACAGAGTGAAACCTAAAAATTCAAACTGTTACTGGAAACGAATGCTTCAACCTAGAAGAATGAAAATTGGGCAGCCAAGTGCGATTAGTGAACTGATCATTACCACCAAGTATCATCCAGATTTGGTGAAAAAATGTTTGCTGAGATTTCAGCAAACTAGTAGTTTTTTGGAAGCTTGGCAACCCCTTTCAAAC
This sequence comes from Callospermophilus lateralis, assembly GCF_048772815.1. Classification (NCBI taxonomy): domain Eukaryota; kingdom Metazoa; phylum Chordata; class Mammalia; order Rodentia; family Sciuridae; genus Callospermophilus; species Callospermophilus lateralis. The sequence goes on from NW_027514126.1 coordinate 26,671, forward strand.
GAAAGTGTTTTTCTCCAGTCTCTGCATGGGGTACTTCAAGAGGAAACAAACCATAGAGATAGAACTTAGAACTACTTCATTTGGTCAAGTTTCATGGAGCTAGTACAAACCGTGTTTGATTTAGAGTTTCAAACACATCTAACTATATAGCAGAAAACAGAGTGAAACCTAATATTTCAAACTGTTACTGGAAACGAATGCTTCAACCTAGAAGAATAAAAATTGGGCAGCCAAGTGGGGTTAGTGAACTGATCATTACCACCAAGTATCATCCAAATTTGGTGAAAAATAGTTTGCTGAGATTTCAGCAAACTAGTAGTTTTTTGGAAGCTTGGCAACCCCTTTCAAACGAAAGTGTTTTTCGCCAGTCTCTGCATGGGGTACTTCAAGAGGAAACAAACCATAGTGATAGAACTTAGAACTACTTCACATGGTCAAGTATCAAGGAGCTAGCCCAAACCGTGTTTGATTTAGAATTCCAAACACAGCTATTTATGTAGGAGAAAACAGAGTGAAACCTAAAAATTCTAACTGTTACTGGAAATGAATGCTTCAACCTAGAAGAATGAAAATTGGGCAGCCAAGTGGGATTAGTGAACTGATCATTACCACCAAGTATCATCCAGATTTGGTGAAAAAATGTTTGCTGAGATTTCAGCAAACTAGTAGTTTTTTGGAAGCTTGGCAACCCCTTTCAAACGAAAGTGTTTTTCGCCAGTCTCTGCATGGGGTACTTCAAGAGGAAACAAACCATAGAGATAGAACTGAGAACTACTTCATTTGGTCAAGTTTCAAGGAGCTAGCACAAACCGTGTTTGATTTAGTATTCCAAACACAGCTATCTATGTAGGAGAAAACAGAGTGAAACCTAAAAATTCAAACTGTTACTGGAAACGAATGCTTCAACCTAGAAGAATGAAAATTGGGCAGCCAAGTGGGATTAGTGAACTGATCATTACCACCAAGTATCATCCAGATTTGGTGAAAAAATGTTTGCTGAGATTTCAGCAAACTAGTAGTTTTTTGGAAGCTTGGCAACCCCTTTCAAATGAAAGTGTTTTTCGCCAGTCTCTGCATGGGGTACTTCAAGAGGAAACAAACCATAGCGATAGAACTTAGAACTACTTCATTTGGTCAAGTTTCATGGAGCTAGCACAAACCGTGTTTGATTTAGAGTTTCAAACTCATCTAACTATACAACAGAAAACAGAGTGAAACTTAAAATTCAAACTTTTGCTGGAAAAGAACGCTTCAACCTAGAAGAAAAAAAATATGGCAGCCAAGTGGGATTAGTGAACTGATCATTACCACCAAGTATCATCAAGATTTTGTGAAAAAATGTTTGCTGAGATTTCAGCAAACTAGTAGTTTTTTGGAAGCTTGGCAACCCCTTTCAAACGAAAGTGTTTTTCGCCAGTCTCTGCATGGGGTACTTCAAGAGGAAACAAACCATAGAGATAGAGCTTAGAACTACTTCATTTGGTCAAGTTTCAAGGAGCTAGCACAAACCGTGTTTGATTTAGAATTCCAAACAGAGCTATCTATGTAGGAGAAAACAGAGTGAAACCTAAAAATTCAAACTGTTACTGGAAACGAATGCTTCAACCTAGAAGAATGAAAATTGGGCAGCAAGTGGAATTAGTGAACTGATCATTACCACCAAGTATCATCCAGATATGGTGAAAAAATATTTGCTGAGATTTCAGCAAACTAGTAGTTTTTTGGAAGCTTGGCAACCCCTTTCAAACGAAAGTGTTTTTCCCCAGTCTCTGCATGGGGTACTTCAAGAGGAAACAAACCATAGAGATAGAACTTAGAACTACTTCATTTGGTCAAGTTTCATGGAGCTAGCACAAACCGTGTTTGATTTAGAGTTTCAAACACATCTAACTATATAGCAGAAAACAGAGTGAAACCTAAAATTTCAAACTGTTACTGGAAACGAATGCTTCAACCCAGAAGAATAAAAATTGGGCAGCCAATTGGGATTAGTGAACTGATCATTACCACCAAGTATCATCCAGATTTGGTGAAAAATAGTTTGCTGAGATTTGAGCAAACTAGTAGTTTTTTGGAAGCTTGGCAACCCCTTTCAAACGAAAGTGTTTTTCGCCAGTCTCTGCATGGGGTACTTCAAGAGGAAACAAAAAATAGAGATAGAACTTAGAACTACTTCATTTGGTCAAGTTTCAAGGAGCTACCACAAACCGTGTTTGATTTAGAATTCCAAACACAGCTATCTATGTAGGAGAAAACAGAGTGAAACCTAAAAATTCGAACTGTTACTGGAAACGAATGCTTCAACCTAGAAGAATGAAATTTGGGCATCCAAGTGGGATTAGTGAACTGATCATTACCACCAAGTATCATCCAGATTTGGTGAAAAAATGTTTGCTGAGATTTCAGCAAACTAGTAGTTTTTTGGAAGCCTGGCAACCCCTTTCAAACGAAAGTGTGTTTTGCCAGTCTCTGCATGGGGTACTTCAAGAGGAAACAAACCATAGAGATAGAACTTAGAACTACTTCATTTGGTCAAGTTTCAAGGAGCTAGCACAAACCGTGTTTGATTTAGAATTCCAAACACAGCTAACTATGTAGGAGAAAACAGAGTGAAACCTAAAAATTGAAACTGTTACTGGAAACGAATGCTTCAACCTAGAAGAATAAAATTTGGGAAGAGAAGTGGGATTAGTGAACTGATCATTACCACCAAGTATCATCCAGATATGGTGAAAAAATGTTTGCTGAGATTTGAGCAAACTAGTAGTTTTTTGGAAGCTTGGCATCCCCTTTCAAACGAAAGTTTTTTTCGCCAGTCTCTGCATGGGGTACTTCAAGAGGAAACAAACCATACAGATAGAACTTAGAACTACTTCATTCGGTCAAGTTTCATGGAACTAGCACAAACCGTGTTTGATTTAGACTTTCAAACACATCTAACTATATAGCAGAAAACAGAGTGAAACCTAAAATTTCAAACTGTTAGTGGAAACGAATGCTTCAACCTAGAAGAAGAAAAACTGGGCAGCCAAGTGGGATTAGTGAACTGATCATTACCACCAAGTATCATCCAGATTTGGTGAAAACATGTTTGCTGAGATTTCAGCAAACTAGTAGTTTTTTGGAAGCTTGGCAACCCCTTAAAAACGAAAGTGTTTTTCGCCAGTCTCTGCATGGGGTACTTCAAGAGGAAGCAAACCATAGAGATAGAACTTAGAACTACTTCATTTGGTCAAGTTTCAAGGAGCTAGCACAAACCGTGTTTGATTAAGAATTCCAAACACAGCTATCTATGTAGGAGAAAACAGAGTGAAACCTAAAAATTCAAACTGTTACTGGAAACGAATGCTTCAACCTAGAAGAATGAAAATTGGGCAGCCAAATGCGATTAGTGAACTGATCATTACCACCAAGTATCATCCAGATTTGGTGAAAAAATGTTTGCTGAGATTTCAGCAAACTAGTAGTTTTTTGGAAGCTTGGCAACCCCTTTCAAATGAAAGTGTTTTTCGCCAGTCTCTGCATGGGGTACTTCAAGAGGAAACAAACCATACAGATAGAACTTAGAACTACTTCATTTTTCAAGTTTCATGGAGCTAGCACAATCCGTGTTTGATTTAGAGTTTCAAACTCATCTAACTATATAGCAGAAAACAGAGTGAAACTTAAAATTCAAACTTTTGCTGGAAACGAACGCTTCAACCTAAAGAAAAAAATATGGCAGCCAAGTGGGATTAGTGAACTGATCATTACCACCAAGTATCATCAAGATTTGGTGAAAAAATGTTTGCTGAGATTTCAGCAAACTAGTAGTTTTTTGGAAGCTTGGCAACCCCTTTCAAACGAAAGTGTGTTTCGCCAGTCTCTGCATGGGGTACTTCAAGAGGAAACAAACCATAGAGATAGAACTTAGAACTACTTCATTTGGTCAAGTTTCAAGGAGCTAGCACAAACCGTGTTTGATTTAGAATTCCAAACAGAGCTATCTATGTAGGAGAAAACAGAGTGAAACCTAAAAATTCAAACTGTTACTGGAAACGAATGCTTCAACCTAGAAGAATGAAAATTGGGCAGCCAAGTGGGATTAGTCAACTGATCATTACCAAAAAGTATCATCCAGATATGGTGAAAAAATGTTTGTTGGGATTTCAGCAAACTAGTAGTTTTTTGGAAGCTTGGCAACCCCTTTCAAACGAAAGTGTTTCTCGCCAGTCTCTGCATGGGGTACTTCAAGAGGAAACAAACCATAGAGATAGAACTTAGAACTACTTCATTTGGTCAAGTTTCATGGAGCTAGCACAAACCGTGTTTGATTTAGAGTTTCAAACACATCTAACTATATAGCAGAAAACAGAGTGAAACCTAAAATTTCAAACTGTTACTGGAAACGAATGCTTCAACCTAGAAGAATAAAAATTGGGCAGCCAAGTGGGGTTATTGAACTGATCATTACCACCAAGTATCATCCAGATTTGGTGAAAAATAGTTTGCTGATATTTCAGCAAACTAGTAGTTTTTTGGAAGCTTGGCAACCCCTTTCAAACGAAAGTGTTTTTCGCCAGTCTCTGCATGGGGTACTTCAAGAGGAAACAAACCATAGAGATAGAACTTAGAACTACTTCATTTGGTCAAGTTTCAAGGAGCTAGCACAAACCGTGTTTGATTTAGAATTCCAAACACAGCTATCTATGTAGGAGAAAACAGAGTGAAACCTAAAAATTCAAACTGTTACTGGAAACGAATGCTTCAATCTAGAAGAATGAAAATTGGGCAGCCAAGTGGGATTAGTGAACTGATCATTACCACCAAGTATCATCCAGATTTCGTGAAAAAATGTTTGCTGAGATTTCAGCAAACTAGTAGTTTTTTGGAAGCTTGGCAACCCGTTTCAAATGAAAGTGTTTTTCGCCAGTCTCTGCATGGGGTACTTCAAGAGGAAACAAACCATACAGATAGAACTTAGAACTACTTCATTTGGTCAAGTTTCATGGAGCTAGCACAAACCGTGTTTGATTTAGAGTTTCAAAATCATCTAACTATATAGCAGAAAACAGAGTGAAACTTAAAATTCAAACTTTTGCTGAAAACGAACGCTTCAACCTAGAAGAAAAAAATATGGCAGCCAAGTGGGATTAGTGAACTGATCATTACCACCAAGTATCATCAAGATTTGGTGAAAAAATGTTTGCTGAGATTTCAGCAAACTAGTAGTTTTTTGGAAGCTTGGCAACCCCTTTCAAACGAAAGTGTGTTTCGCCAGTCTCTGCATGGGGTACCTCAAGAGGAAACAAACCATAGAGATAGAACTTAGATCTACTTCATTTGGTCCAGTTTCAAGGAGCTATCACAAACCGTGTTTGATTTAGAATTCCAAACAGAGCTATCTATGTAGGAGAAAACAGAGTGAAAACTAAAAATTCAAACTGTTACTGGAAACGAATGCTTCAACCTAGAAGAATGAAAATTGGGCAGCCAAGTGGAATTAGTGAACTGATCATTACCACCAAGTATCATCCAGATATGGTGAAAAAATGTTTGCTGAGATTTCAGCAAACTAGTAGTTTTTTGGAAGCTTGGCAACCCCTTTCAAACGAAAGTGTTTTTCGCCAGTCTCTTCATGGGGTACTTCAAGAGGAAACAAACCATAGAGATAGAACTTAGAACTACTTCATTTGGTCAAGTTTCATGGAGCTAGCACAAACCGTGTTTGATTTAGAGTTTCAAACACATCTAACTATATAGCAGAAAACAGAGTGAAACCTAAAATTTCAAACTGTTACTGGAAACGAATGCTTCAACCTAGAAGAATAAAAATTGGGCAGCCAAGTGGGATTAGTGAACTGATCATTACCACCAAGTATCATCAAGATTTGGTGAAAAAATGTTTGCTGAGATTTCAGCAAACTAGTAGTTTTTTGGAAGCTTGGCAGCCCCTTTCAAATGAAAGTGTTTTTCGCCAGTCTCTGCATTTGGTACTTCAAGAGGAAACAAACCATAGAGATAGAACTTAGAACTACTTCATTTGGTCAAGTTTCAAGGAGCTAGCACAAACGTGTTTGATTTAGAATTCCTAACACAGCTATCTATGTAGGAGAAAACAGAGTGAAACCTAAAAATTCAAACTGTTACTGGAAACGAATGCTTCAACCTAGAATGGGATTAGTGAACTGATCATTACCACCAAGTATCATCCAGATTTGGTGAAAAAATGTTTGCTGAGATTTCAGCAAACTAGTAGTTTTTTGGAAGGTTGGCAACCCCTTTCAAATGAAAGTGTTTTTCGCCAGTCTCTGCATGGGGTACTTCAAGAGGAAACAAACCATACAGATAGAACTTAGAACTACTTCATTTGGTCAAGTTTCATGGAGCTAGCACAAACCGTGTTTGATTTAGAGTTTCAAACTCATCTAACTATATAGCAGAAAACAGAGTGAAACTTAAAATTCCAACTTTTGCTGGAAACGAACGCTTCAACCTAGAAGAAAAAAAATATGGCAGCCAAGTGGGATTAGTGAACTGATCATTACCACCAAGTATCATCCAGATTTGGTGAAAAAATGTTTGCTGAGATTTCAGGAAACTAGTAGTTTTCTGGAAGCTTGGCAACCCCTTTCAAACGAAACTGTTTTTGCCAGTCTCTGCATGGGGTACTTCAAGAGGAAACAAACCATACAGATGGAACTTAGAACTGCTTCATTTGGTCAAGTTTCAAGGAGCTAGCACAAACCGTGTTTGATGTAGAATTCCAAACACAGCTATCTATGTAGGAGAAAACAGAGTGAAACCTAAAAATTCAAACTGTTACTGGAAACGAACGCTTCAACCTAGAAGAATAAAAATTGGGCAGCCAAGTGGGATTAGTGAACTGATCATTACCACCAAATATCATCCAGATTTGGTGAAAAAGTGTTTGCTGAGATTTCAGCAAACTAGTAGTTTTTTGGAAGCTTCGCAACCCCTTTCAAACGAAAGTGTGTTTCGCCAGTCTCTGCATGGGGTACTTCAAGAGGAAACAAACCATAGAGATAGAACTTAGAACTACTTCATTTGGTCAAGTTTCAAGGAGCTAGCACAAACCGTGTTTGATTTAGAATTACAAACAGAGCTATCTATGTAGGAGAAAACAGAGTGAAACCTAAAAATTCAAACTGTTACTGGAAACGAATGCTTCAACCTAGAAGAATGAAAATTGGGCAGCCAAGTGGGATTAGTGAACTGATCATTACCACCAAGTATCATCAAGATTTGGTGAAAACATGTTTGCTGAGATTTCAGCAAACTAGTAGTTTTTTGGAAGCTTGGCAACCCCTTTTAAACGAAAGTGTTTTTCGCCAGACTCTGCATGGGGTACTTCAAGAGGAAACAAACCATAGAGATAGAACTTAGAACTACTTCATTTGGTCAAGTTTCATGGAGCTAGCACAAACCGTGTTTGATTTACAGTTTCAAACACATCTAACTATATAGCAGAAAGCAGAGTGAAACCTAAAATTTCAAACTGTTACTGAAAACGAATGCTTCAACCTAAAAGAATAAAAATTGGGCAGCCAGGTGGGATTAGTGAACTGATCATTACCACCAAGTATCATCCAGATTTGGTGAAAAAATGTTTGCTGAGATTTCAGCAAACTAGTAGTTTTTTGGAAGCTTGGCATCCCCTTCCAAACGAAAGTGTTTTTCGCCAGTCTCTGCATGGGGTACTTCAAGAGGAAACAAACCATAGAGATAGAACTTAGAACTACTTCATTTGTTCAAGTTTCAAGTAGCTAGCACAAAACGTGTTTGATTTAGAATTCCACACACAGCTATCTATGTAGAAGAAAACAGAGTGAAACCTAAAAATTCAAACTGTTACTGGAAACGAATGCTTCAACCTAGAAGAATGAAAATTGGGCAGCCAAGTGGCATTAGTGAACTGATCTTTACCACCAAGTATCATCAAGATTTGGTGAAAAAATGTTTGCTGAGATTTCAGCAAACTAGTAGTTTTTTGGAAGCTTGGCAACCCCTTTCAAATGAAAGTGTTTTTCGCCAGTCTCTGCATGGGGTACTTCAAGAGGAAACAAACCATAGAGATAGAACTTAGAACTACTTCATTTGTCAAGTTTCAAGGAGCTAGTACAAACCGTGTTTGATTTAGAATTCCAAACACAGCTATCTATGTAGGAGAAAACAGAGTGAAACCTAAAAATTCAAACTGTTACTGAAAACGAATGCTTCAACCTAGAAGAATGAAAATTGGGCAGCCAAGTGGCATTAGTGAACTGATCTTTACCACCAAGTATCATCAAGATTTGGTGAAAAAATGTTTGCTGAGATTTCAGCAAACTAGTAGTTTTTTTTAAGCTTGGCAACCCCTTTCAAATGAAAGTGTTTTTCGCCAGTCTCTGCATGGGGTACTTCAAGATGAAACAAACCATACAGATAGAAATAAGAACTACTTCATTTGGTCAAGTTTCATGGAGCTAGCACAAACCGTGTTTGAATTAGAGTTTCAAACTCATCTAACTATATAGCAGAAAACAGAGTGAAACTTAAAATTCAAACTGTTACTGGAAACGAACGCTTCAACATAGAAGAAAAAAAATATGGCAGCCAAGTGGAATAGGTGAACTGATCATTACCTCCAAGTATCATCAAGATTTGGTGAAAAAATGTTTGCTGAGATTTCAGCAAACTAGTAGTTTTTTGGAAGCTTGGCAACCCCTTTCAAATGAAAGTGTTTTTCGCCAGTCTCTGCATGGGGTACTTCAAGAGGAAACAATCCATAGAGATAGAACTTAGAACTACTTCATTTGTCAAGTTTCAAGGAGCTAGTAAAAACCGTGTTTGATTTAGAATTCCAAACACAGCTATCTATGTAGGAGAAAACAGAGTGAAACCTAAAAATTCAAACTGTTACTGAAAACGAATGCTTCAACCTAGAAGAATGAAAATTGGGCAGCCAAGTGGGATTAGTGAACTGATCATTACCACCAAGTATCATCCAGATTTCGTGAAAAAATGTTTGCTGAGATTTCAGCAAACTAGTAGTTTTTTGGAAGCTTGGCAACCCCTTTCAAACGAAAATGTTTTTCGCCAGTCTCTGCATGGGGTACTTCAAGAGGAAAGAAACCATAGAGATAGAACTTAGAACTACTTCATTTGGTCAAGTTTCAAGGAGCTAGCACAAACCGTGTTTGATTTAGAATTCCAAACACAGCTATCTATGTAGGAGAAAACAGAGTGAAACCTAAAAATTCAAACTGTTACATGAAACGAATGCTTCAACCTAGAAGAATGAAAATTGGGCAGGGAAGTGGGATTAGTGAACTGATCATTACCACCAAGAATCATCCAGATTTGGTGAAAAAATGTTTGCTGAGATTTCAGCAAACTAGTACTTTTTTGGAAGCTTGGCAACCCCTTTCAAACGAAAGTGTTTTTCGCCAGTCTCTGCATGGGGTACTTCAAGAGGAAGCAAACCATAGAGATAGAACTTAGAACTACTTCATTTGGTCAAGATTCAAGGAGCTAGCACAAAACGTGTTTGATTTAGAATTCCAAACACAGCTATCTATGTAGGAGAAAACAGAGTGAAACCTAAAAATTCAAACTGTTACTGGAAACGAATGCTTCAACCTAGAAGAATGAAAATTGGGCATCCAAGTGGGATTAGTGGACTGATCATTACCACCAAGTATCATCCAGATTTGGTGAAAAAATGTTTGCTGAGATTTCAGCAAACTAGTAGTTTTTTGGAAGCTTGGCAACCTCTTTTAAATGAAAGTGTGTTTCGCCAGTCTCTGCATGGGGTACTTCAAGAGGAAACAAACCATAGAGATAGAACTTACAACTTCTTCATTTGGTCAAGTTTCAAGGAGCTAGCACAAACCGTGTTTGATTTAGAATTCCAAACACAACTATCTATGTAGGAGAAAAAAGAGTGAAATCTAAAAATTCAAACTGTTACTGGAAACGAATGCTTCAACCTAGAAGAATAAAAATTGGGCAGCGAATTGGGATTAGTGAACTGATCATTACCACCAAGTAGCATCCAGATTTGGTGAAAAAATGTTTGCTGAGATTTCAGCAAACTTGTAGTTTTTTGGAAGCTTGGCAACCCCTTTCAAACGAAAGTGTTTTTCGCCACTCTCTGCATGGGGTACTTCAAGAGGAAACAAACCATACAGATAGGACTTAGAACTGCTTCATTTGGTCAAGTTTCAAGGAGCTAGCACAAACCGTGTTTGATGTAGAATTCCAAACACAGCTATCTATGTAGGAGAAAACAGAGTGAAACCTAAAAATTCAAACTGTTACTGGAAACGAACGCTTCAACCTAGAAGAATAAAAATTGGGCAGCCAAGTGGGATTAGTGAACTGATCATTACCACCAAATATCATCCAGATTTGGTGAAAAAGTGTTTGCTGAGAGTTCAGCAAACTAGTAGTTTTTTGGAAGCTTGGCAACCCCTTTCAAACGAAAGTGTGTTTCGCCAGTCTCTGCATGGGGTACTTCAAGAGGAAACAAACCATAGAGATAGAACTTAGAACTACTTCATTTGGTCAAGTTTCATGGAGCTAGCACAAACCGTGTTTGATTTAGAATTCCAAACAGAGCTATCTATGTAGGAGAAAACAGAGTGAAACCTAAAAATTCAAACTGTTACTGGAAACGAATGCTTCACCTAGAAGAATGAAAATTGGGCAGCCAAGTGGGATTAGTGAACTGATCATTACCACCAAGTATCATCAAGATTTGGTGAAAACATGTTTGCTGAGATTTCAGCAAACTAGTAGTTTTTTGGAAGCTTGGCAACCCCTTTTAAACGAAAGTGTTTTTCGCCAGTCTCTGCATGGGGTACTTCAAGAGGAAACAAACCATAGAGATAGAACTTAGAACTACTTCATTTGGTCAAGTTTCATGGAGCTAGCACAAACCGTGTTTGATTTACAGTTTCAAACACATCTAACTATATAGCAGAAAACAGAGTGAAACCTAAAATTTCAAACTGTTACTGAAAACGAATGCTTCAACCTAAAAGAATAAAAATTGGGCAGCCAGGTGGGATTAGTGAACTGATCATTACCACCAAGTATCATCCAGATTTGGTGAAAAAATGTTTGCTGAGATTTCAGCAAACTAGTAGTTTTTTGGAAGCTTGGCAACCCCTTCCAAACGAAAGTGTTTTTCGCCAGTCTCTGCATGGGGTACTTCAAGAGGAAACAAACCATAGAGATAGAACTTAGAACTACTTCATTTGTTCAAGTTTCAAGTAGCTAGCACAAAACGTGTTTGATTTAGAATTCCACACACAGCTATCTATGTAGAGGAAAACAGAGTGAAAAATAAAAATTCAAACTGTTACTGGAAACGAATGCTTCAACCTAGAAGAATGAAAATTGGGCAGCCAAGTGGCATTAGTGAACTGATCTTTACCACCAAGTATCATCAAGATTTGGTGAAAAAATGTTTGCTGAGATTTCAGCAAACTAGTAGTTTTTTGGAAGCTTGGCAACCCCTTTCAAATGAAAGTGTTTTTCACCAGTCTCTGCATGGGGTACTTCAAGATGAAACAAACCATACAGATAGAAATAAGAACTACTTCATTTGGTCAAGTTTCATGGAGCTAGCACAAACCGTGTTTGAATTAGAGTTTCAAACTCATCTAACTATATAGCAGAAAACAGAGTGAAACTTAAAATTCAAACTGTTACTGGAAAAGAACGCTTCAACATAGAAGAAAAAAAATATGGCAGCCAAGTGGAATAGGTGAACTGATCATTACCACCAAGTATCATCAAGATTTGGTGAAAAAACGTTTGCTGAGATTTCAGCAAACTAGTAGTTTTTTGGAAGCTTGGCAACCCCTTTCAAATGAAAGTGTTTTTCGCCAGTCTCTGCATGGGGTACTTCAAGAGGAAACAAACCATAGAGATAGAACTTAGAACTACTTCATTTGTCAAGTTTCAAGGAGCTAGTACAAACCGTGTTTGATATAGAATTCCATACACAGCTATCTATGTAGGAGAAAACAGAGTGAAACCTAAAAATTCAAACTGTTACTGAAAACGAATGCTTCAACCTAGAAGAATGAAAATTGGGCAGCCAAGTGGGATTAGTGAACTGATCATTACCACCAAGTATCATCAAGATTTGGTGAAAAAATGTTTGCTGAGATTTCAGCAAACTAGTAGTTTTTTGGAAGCTTGGCAACCCCTTTCAAACGAAAATGTTTTTCGCCAGTCTCTGCATGGGGTACTTCAAGAGGAAAGAAACCATAGAGATAGAACTTAGAACTACTTCATTTGGTCAAGTTTCAAGGAGCTAGCACAAACCGTGTTTGATTTAGAATTCCAAACACAGCTATCTATGTAGGAGAAAACAGAGTGAAACCTAAAAATTCAAACTGTTACTGGAAACGAATGCTTCAACATAGAAGAATGAAAATTGGGCAGCCAAGTGGGATTAGTGAACTGATCATTACCAATAAGTATCATCCAGATTTGGTGAAAAAATGTTTGCTGAGATTTCAGCAAACTAGTAGTTTTTTGGAAGCTTGGCAACCCCTTTCAAACGAGAGTGTTTTTCGCCAGTCTCTGCATGGGGCACATCAAGAGGAAACAAACCATAGAGATAGAACTTAGAACTACTTCATTTGGTAAAGTTTCAAGGAGCTAGCACAAACCGTGTTTGATTTAGAATTCCACACACAGCTATCTATGTAGGAGAAAACAGAGTGAAACCTAAAAATTCAAACTGTTACTGGAAACAAATGCTTCAACATAGAAGAATGAAAATTGGGCAGCCAAGTGGCATTAGTGAACTGATCTTTACCACCAAGTATCATCCAGATTTGGTGAAAAAATGTTTGCTGAGATTTCAGCAAACTAGTAGTTTTTTGGAAGCTTGGCAAACCCTTTCAAACGAAAGTGTTTTTCGCCAGTCTCTGCATGGGGTACTTCAAGAGGAAACAAACCATAGAGATAGAACTTAGAACTACTTCATTTGGTCAAGTTTCAAGGAGCTAGCACAAACCGTGTTTGATTTAGAATTCCAAACACAGCTATCTATGTAGGAGAAAACAGAGTGAAACCTAAAAATTCAAACTGTTACTGGAAACGAATGCTTCAACCTAGAAGAATGAAAATTGGGCAGCCAAGTGGGATTAGTGAACTGATCATTACCACGAAGTATCATCAAGATTTGGTGAAAAAATGTTTGCTGAGATTTCAGCAAACTAGTAGTTTTTTGGAAGCTTGGCAACCCCTTTCAAACGAATGTGTTTTTCGCCAGTCTCTGCATGGGGTACTTCAAGAGGTAACAAACCATAGAGATAGAACTTAGAACTACTTCATTAGGTCAAGTTTCAAGGAGCTAGTACAAACCGTGTTTGATTTAGAATTCCAAACACAGCTATCTATGTAGGAGAAAACAGAGTGAAAATAAAAATTCAAACTGTTACTGGAAACGAATGCTTCAACCTAGAATAATGAAAATTGGGCAGCCAAGTGGGATTATTGAACTTATCATTACCACCAAGTATCATCAAGATTTGGTGAAAAAATGTTTGCCTAGATTTCACCAAACTAGTAGTTTTTTGGAAGCTTGGCAACCCCTTTCAAACTTAAGTGTTTTTTGCCAGTCCTTGCAAGGGGTACTTCAAGAGGAAACAAACCATAGAGATAGAAATAAGAACTACTTCATTTGGTCAAGTTTCATGGAGCTAGCACAAACCGTGTTTGAATTAGAGTTTCAAACTCATCTAACTATATAGCAGAAAACAGAGTGAAACTTAAAATTCAAACTGTTACTGGAAACGAACGCTTCAACATAGAAGAAAAAAAATATGGCAGCCAAGTGGAATAGGTGAACTGATCATTACCACCAAGTATCATCAAGTTTTGGTGAAAAAATGTTTGCTGAGATTTCAGCAAACTAGTAGATTTTTGGAAGCTTGGCAACCCCTTTCAAATGAAAGTGTTTTTCGCCAGTCTCTGCATGGGGTACTTCAAGAGGAAACAAACCATAGAGATAGAACTTAGAACTACTTCATTTGTCAAGTTTCAAGGAGCTAGAACAAACCGTGTTTGATTTAGAATTCCAAACACAGCTATCTATGTAGGAGAAAACAGAGTGAAACCTAAAAATTCAAACTGTTACTGAAAACGAATGCTTCAACCTAGAAGAATGAAAATTGGGCAGCCAAGTGGGATTAGTGAACTGATCATTACCACCAAGTATCATCCAGATTTCGTGAAAAAATGTTTGCTGAGATTCAGCAAACTAGTAGTTTTTTGGAAGCTTGGCAACCCCTTTCAAACGAAAGTGTTTTTCGCCAGTCTCTGCATGGGGTACTTCAAGAGGAAACAAACCGTAGAGGTAGAACTTAGAACTACTTCATTTGGTCAAGTTTCAAGGAGCTAGCACAAACCGTGTTTGATTTAGAATTCCAAACACAGCTATCTATGTAGGAGAAAACAGAGTGAAACCTAAAAATTTAAACTGTTACTGGAAACGAACGCTTCATCCTAGAAGAATAAAAATTCGGCAGCCAAGTGGGATTAGTGTACTGATCATTACCACCAAGTATCATCAAGATTTGGTGAAAAAATGTTTGCTGAGATTTCAGCAAACCAGTAGTTTTTTGGAAGCTTGGCAGCCCCTTTCAAATGAAAGTGTTTTTCGCAGGTCTCTGCATGGGGTACTTCAAGAGGAAACAAACCATAGAGCTAGAACTTAGAACTACTTCATTTGGTCAAGTTTCAAGGAGCTAGCACAAACCGTGTTTGATTTAGAATTCCAAACACAGCTATCTATGTAGGAGAAAACAGAGTGAAACCTAAAAATTCAAACTGTTACTGGAAACGAATGCTTCAACCTAGAAGAATGAAAATTGGGCAGCCAAGTGGGATTAGTGAACTGATCATTACCTCCAAGTATCATCCAGAATTGGTGAAAAAATGTTTGCTGAGATTTCAGCAAACTAGAAGTTTTTTGGAAGCTTGGCAACCCCTTTCAAATGAAAGTGTTTTTCGCCAGTCTCTGCATGGGGTACTTCAAGAGGAAACAAACCATACAGATAGAACTTAGAACTACTTCATTTGGTCAAGTTTCATGGAGCAAGCACAAACCGTGTTTGATTTAGAGTTTCAAACTCATCTAACTATATAGCAGAAAACAGAGTGAAACTTAAAATTCAAACTTTTGCTGGAAACGAACGCTTCAACCTAGAAGAAAAAAAATATGGCAGCCAAGTGGGATTAGTGAACTGATCATTACCACCAAGTATCATCCAGATTTGGTGAAAAAATGTTTGCTGAGATTTCAGGAAACTAGTAGTTTTCTGGAAGCTTGGCAACCCCTTTCAAACGAAACTGTTTTTGCCAGTATCTGCATGGGGTACTTCAAGAGGAAACAAACCATACAGATGGAACCTAGAACTACTTCATTTGGTCAAGTTTCATGGAGCTAGCACAAACCGTGTTTGATTTAGAGTTTCAAACACATCTAACTATATAGCAGAAAACAGAGTGAAACCTAAAAATTCAAACTGTTACTGGAAACGAATGCTTCAACCTAGAAGAATAAAAATTGGGCAGCCAAGTGGGATTAGTGAACTGATCATTACCACCAAGTATCATCCAGATTTGGTGAAAAAATGTTTGCTGAGATTTCAGCAAACTAGTACTTTTTTGGAAGCTTAGCAACCCCTTTCAAACGAAAGTGTTTTTCGCCAGTCTCTGGATGGGGTACTTCAAGAGGAAGCAAACCATAGAGATAGAACTTAGAACTACTTCATTTGGTCAAGTTTCATGAGCTAGCACAAACCGTGTTTGATTTAGAATTCCAAACACAGCTATCTATGTAGGAGAAAACAGAGTGAAACCTAAAAATTCAAACTGTTACTGGAAACGAATGCTTCAACCTAGAGGAATGAAAATTGGGCAGCCAAGTGGGATTAGTGTACTGATCATTACCACCAAGTATCATCAAGATTTGGTGAAAAAATGTTTGCTGAGATTTCAGCAAACCAGTAGTTTTTTGGAAGCGTGGCAGCCCCTTTCAAATGAAAGTGTTTTTCGCCAGTCTCTGCATGGGGTACTTCAAGAGTAAACAAACCATAGAAATAGAACTTAGAACTACTTCATTTGGTCAAGTTTCAAGGAGCTAGCACAAACCGTGTTTGATTTAGAATTCCAAACACAGCTATCTATGTAGGAGAAAACAGAGTGAAACCTAAAAATTCAAACTGTTACATGAAACGAATGCTTCAACCTAGAAGAATGAAAATTGGGCAGCCAAGTGGGATTAGTGAACTGATCATTACCACCAAGTATCATCCAGATTTGGTGAAAAAATGTTTGCTGAGATTTCCGCAAACTAGTACTTTTTTGGAAGCTTGGCAACCCCTTTCAAACGAAAGTGTTTTTCGCCAGTCTCTGCATGGGGTACTTCAAGAGGAAGCAAACCATAGAGATAGAACTTAGAACTACTTCATTTGGTCAAGTTTCAAGGAGCTAGCACAAAACGTGTTTGATTTAGAATTCCAAACACAGCTATCTATGTAGGAGAAAACAGAGTGAAACCTAAAATTCAAACTGTTACTGGAAACGAATGCTTCAACCTAGAAGAATGAAAATTGGGCATCCAAGTGGGATTAGTGAACTGATCATTACCACCAAGTATCATCCAGATTTGGTGAAAAAATATTTGTTGAGATTTCAGCAAACTAGTAGTTTTTTGGAAGCTTGGCAACCTCTTTCAAACGAAAGTGTGTTTCGCCAGTCTCTGCATGGGGTACTTCAAGAGGAAACAAACCATAGAGATAGAACTTACAACTTCTTCATTTGGTCAAGTTTCAAGGAGCTAGCACAAACCGTGTTTCATTTAGAATTCCAAACACAACTATCTATGTAGGAGAAAAAAGAGTGAAACCTAAAAATTCAAACTGTTACTGGAAACGAATGCTTCAACCTAGAAGAATAAAAATTGGGCAGCGAATTGGGATTAGTGAACTGATCATTACCACCAAGTAGCATCCAGATTTGGTGAAAAAATGTTTGCTGAGATTTCAGCAAACTTGTAGTTTTTTGGAACCTTGGCAACCCCTTTCAAACGAAAGTGTATTTCGCCACTCTCAGCATGGGGTACTTCAAGAGGAAAACCATACAGATAGGACTTAGAACTGCTTCATTTGGTCAAGTTTCAAGGAGCTAGCACAAACCGTGTTTGATGTAGAATTCCAAACACAGCTATCTATGTAGGAGAAAACAGAGTGAAACCTAAAAATTCAAACTGTTACTGGAAACGAAACGCTTCAACCTAGAAGAATAAAAATTGGGCAGCCAAGTGGGATTAGTGAACTGATCATTACCACCAAATATCATCCAGATTTGGTGAAAAAGTGTTTGCTGAGAGTTCAGCAAACTAGTAGTTTTTTGGAAGCTTGGCAACCCCTTTCAAACGAAAGTGTTTTTCGCCAGTCTCTGCATGGGGTACTTCAAGAGGAAACAAACCATAGAGATAGAACTTAGAACTACTTCATTTGGTCAAGTTTCAAGGAGCTAGCACAAACCGTGTTTGATTTAGAATTCCAAACAGAGCTATCTATGTAGGAGAAAACAGAGTGAAACCTAAAAATTCAAACTGTTACTGGAAACGAATGCTTCAACCTAGAAGAATGAAAAATTGGGCAGCCAAGTGGGATTAGTGAACTGATCATTACCACCAAGTATCATCAAGATTTGGTGAAAACATGTTTGCTGAGATTTCAGCAAACTAGTAGTTTTTTGGAAGCTTGGCAACCCCTTTTAAACGAAGTGTTTTTCGCCAGTCTCTGCATGGGGTACTTCAAGAGGAAACAAACCATAGAGATAGAACTTAGAACTACTTCATTTGGTCAAGTTTCATGGAGCTAGCACAAACCGTGTTTGATTTACAGTTTCAAACACATCTAACTATATAGCAGAAAACAGAGTGAAACCTAAAATTTCAAACTGTTACTGAAAACGAATGCTTCAACCTAAAAGAATAAAAATTGGGCAGCCAGGTGGGATTAGTGAACTGATCATTACCACCAAGTATCATCCAGATTTGGTGAAAAAATGTTTGCTGAGATTTCAGCAAACTAGTAGTTTTTTGGAAGCTTGCCAACCCCTTCCAAACGAAAGTGTTTTTCGCCAGTCTCTGCATGGGGTACTTCAAGAGGAAAACAAACCATAGAGATAGAACTTAGAACTACTTCATTTGTTCAAGTTTCAAGTAGCTAGCACAAAACGTGTTTGATTTAGAATTCCACACACAGCTATCTATGTAGAGGAAAACAGAGTGAAACCTAAAAATTCAAACTGTTACTGGAAACGAATGCTTCAACCTAGAGAATGAAATTGGGCAGCCAAGTGGCATTAGTGAACTGATCTTTACCACCAAGTATCATCAAGATTTGGTGAAAAAATGTTTGCTGAGATTTCAGCAAACTAGTAGTTTTTTGGAAGCTTGCACCCCTTTCAAATGAAAGTGTTTTTCGCCAGTCTCTGCATGGGGTACTTCACGATGAAACAAACCATACAGATAGAAATAAGAACTACTTCATTTGGTCAAGTTTCATGGAGCTAGCACAAACCGTGTTTGAATTAGAGTTTCAAACTCATCTAACTATATAGCAGAAAACAGAGTGAAACTTAAAATTCAAACTGTTACTGGAAACGAACGCTTCAACATAGAAGAAAAAAAATATGGCAGCCAAGTGGAATAGGTGAACTGATCATTACCACCAAGTATCATCAAGATTTGGTGAAAAAATGTTTGCTGAGATTTCAGCAAACTAGTAGTTTTTTGGAAGCTTGGCAACCCCTTTCAAATGAAAGTGTTTTTCGCCAGTCTCTGCATGGGGTACTTCAAGAGGAAACAAACCATAGAGATAGAACTTAGAACTACTTCATTTGTCAAGTTTCAAGGAGCTAGTACAAACTGTGTTTGATATAGAATTCCAAACACAGCTATCTATGTAGGAAAAACAGAGTGAAACCTAAAAATCAAACTGTTACTGAAAACGAATGCTTCAACCTAGAAGAATGAAAATTGGGCAGCCAAGTGGGATTAGTGAACTGATCATTACCACCAAGTATCATCAAGATTTGTGAAAAAATGTTTGCTGAGATTTCAGCAAACTAGTAGTTTTTGGAAGCCTGGCAACCCCTTTCAAACGAAAGTGTTTTTCGCCAGTCTCTGCATGGGGTACTTCAAGAGGAAAGAAACCATAGAGATAGAACTTAGAACTACTTCATTTGGTCAAGTTTCAAGGAGCTAGCACAAACCGTGTTTGATTTAGAATTCCAAACACAGCTATCTATGTAGGAGAAAACAGAGTGAAACCTAAAAATTCAAACTGTTACTGGAAACGAATGCTTCAACATAGAAAAATGAAAATTGGGCAGCCAAGTGGGATTAGTGAACTGATCATTACCACCAAGTATCATCCAGATTTGGTGAAAAAATATTTGCTGAGATTTCAGCAAACTAGTAGTTTTTTGGAAGCTTGGCAACCCCTTTCAAACGAGAGTGTTTTTCGCCAGTCTCTGCATGGGGCACTTCAAGAGGAAACAAACCATAGAGATAGAACTTAGAACTACTTCATTTGGTCAAGTTTCAAGGAGCTAGCACAAACCGTGTTTGATTTAGAATTCCACACACAGCTATCTATGTAGGAGAAAACAGAGTGAAACCTAAAATTCAAACTGTTACTGGAAACAAATGCTTCAACATAGAAGAATGAAAATTGGGCAGCCAAGTGGCATTAGTGAACTGATCTTTACCACCAAGTATCATCCAGATTTGGTGAAAAAATGTTTGCTGAGATTTCAGCAAACTAGTAGTTTTTTGGAAGCTTGGCAAACCCTTTCAAACGAAAGTGTTTTTCGCCAGTCTCTGCATGGGTACTTCAAGAGGAAACAAACCATAGAGATAGAACTTAGAACTACTTCATTTGGTCAAGTTTCAAGGAGCTAGCACAAACCGTGTTTGATTTAGAATTCCAAACACAGCTATCTATGTAGGAGAAAACAGAGTGAAACCTAAAAATTCAAACTGTTACTGGAAACGAATGCTTCAACCTAGAAGAATGAAAATTGGGCAGCCAAGTGGGATTAGTGAACTGATCATTACCACGAAGTATCATCAAGATTTGGTGAAAAATGTTTGCTGAGATTTCAGCAAACTAGTAGTTTTTTGGAAGCTTGGCAACCCCTTTCAAACGAAAGTGTTTTTCGCCAGTCTCTGCATGGGGTACTTCAAGAGGTAACAAACCATAGAGATAGAACTTAGAACTACTTCATTAGGTCAAGTTTCAAGGAGCTAGTACAAACCGTGTTTGATTTAGAATTCCAAACACAGCTATCTATGTAGGAGAAAACAGAGTGAAAATAAAAATTCAAACTGTTACTGGAAACGAATGCTTCAACCTAGAATAATGAAAATTGGGCAGCCAAGTGGGATTATTGAACTTATCATTACCACCAAGTATCATCAAGATTTGGTGAAAAATGTTTGTCTAGATTTCACCAAACTAGTAGTTTTTTGGAAGCTTGGCAACCCCTTTCAAACTTAAGTGTTTTTTGCCAGTCCTTGCAAGGGGTACTTCAAGAGGAAACAAACCATAGAGATAGAAATAAGAACTACTTCATTTGGTCAAGTTTCATGGAGCTAGCACAAACCGTGTTTGAATTAGAGTTTCAAACTCATCTAACTATATAGCAGAAAACAGAGTGAAACTTAAAATTCAAACTGTTACTGGAAACGAACGCTTCAACATAGAAGAAAAAAAATATGGCAGCCAAGTGGAATAGGTGAACTGATCATTACCACCAAGTATCATCAAGTTTTGGTGAAAAAATGTTTGCTGAGATTTCAGCAAACTAGTAGATTTTTGGAAGCTTGGCAACCCCTTTCAAATGAAAGTGTTTTTCGCCAGTCTCTGCATGGGGTACTTCAAGAGGAAACAAACCATAGAGATAGAACTTAGAACTACTTCATTTGTCAAGTTTCAAGGAGCTAGTACAAACCGTGTTTGATTTAGAATTCCAAACACAGCTATCTATGTAGGAGAAAACAGAGTGAAACCTAAAAATTCAAACTGTTACTGAAAACGAATGCTTCAACCTAGAAGAATGAAAATTGGGCAGCCAAGTGGGATTAGTGAACTGATCATTACCACCAAGTATCATCCAGATTTCGTGAAAAAATGTTTGCTGAGATTTCAGCAAACCAGTAGTTTTTTGGAAGCTTGGCAGCCCCTTTCAAATGAAAGTGTTTTTCGCAGGTCTCTGCATGGGGTACTTCAAGAGGAAACAAACCATAGAGCTAGAACTTAGAACTACTTCATTTGGTCAAGTTTCAAGGAGCTAGCACAAACCGTGTTTGATTTAGAATTCCAAACACAGCTATCTATGTAGGAGAAAACAGAGTGAAACCTAAAAATTCAAACTGTTACTGGAAACGAATGCTTCAACCTAGAAGAATGAAAATTGGGCAGCCAAGTGGGATTAGTGAACTGATCATTACCTCCAAGTATCATCCAGAATTGGTGAAAAAATGTTTGCTGAGATTTCAGCAAACTAGAAGTTTTTTGGAAGCTTGGCAACCCCTTTCAAATGAAAGTGTTTTTCGCCAGTCTCTGCATGGGGTACTTCAAGAGGAAACAAACCATACAGATAGAACTTAGAACTACTTCATTTGGTCAAGTTTCATGGAGCAAGCACAAACCGTGTTTGATTTAGAGTTTCAAACTCATCTAACTATATAGCAGAAAACAGAGTGAAACTTAAAATTCAAACTTTTGCTGGAAACGAACGCTTCAACCTAGAAGAAAAAAAATATGGCAGCCAAGTGGGATTAGTGAACTCATCATTACCACCAAGTATCATCCAGATTTGGTGAAAAAATGTTTGCTGAGATTTCAGGAAACTAGTAGTTTTCTGGAAGCTTGGCAACCCCTTTCAAACGAAACTGTTTTTGCCAGTATCTGCATGGGGTACTTCAAGAGGAAACAAACCATACAGATGGAACCTAGAACTACTTCATTTGGTCAAGTTTCATGGAGCTAGCACAAACCGTGTTTGATTTAGAGTTTCAAACACATCTAACTATATAGCAGAAAACAGAGTGAAACCTAAAAATTCAAACTGTTACTGGGAACGAATGCTTCAACCTAGAAGAATAAAAATTGGGCAGCCAAGTGGGATTAGTGAACTGATCATTACCACCAAGTATCATCCAGATTTGGTGAAAAAATGTTTGCTGAGATTTCAGCAAACTAGTACTTTTTTGGAAGCTTAGCAACCCCTTTCAAACGAAAGTGTTTTTCGCCAGTCTCTGGATGGGGTACTTCAAGAGGAAGCAAACCATAGAGATAGAACTTAGAACTACTTCATTTGGTCAAGTTTCAAGGAGCTAGCACAAACCGTGTTTGATTTAGAATTCCAAACACAGCTATCTATGTAGGAGAAAACAGAGTGAAACCTAAAAATTCAAACTGTTACTGGAAACGAATGCTTCAACATAGAAAAATGAAAATTGGGCAGCCAAGTGGGATTAGTGAACTGATCATTACCACCAAGTATCATCCAGATTTGGTGAAAAAATGTTTGCTGAGATTTCAGCAAACTAGTAGTTTTTTGGAAGCTTGGCAACCCCTTTCAAACGAGAGTGTTTTTCGCCAGTCTCTGCATGGGGCACTTCAAGAGGAAACAAACCATAGAGATAGAACTTAGAACTACTTCATTTGGTCAAGTTTCAAGGAGCTAGCACAAACCGTGTTTGATTTAGAATTCCACACACAGCTATCTATGTAGGAGAAAACAGAGTGAAACCTAAAAATTCAAACTGTTACTGGAAACAAATGCTTCAACATAGAAGAATGAAAATTGGGCAGCCAAGTGGCATTAGTGAACTGATCTTTACCACCAAGTATCATCCAGATTTGGTGAAAAAATGTTTGCTGAGATTTCAGCAAACTAGTAGTTTTTTGGAAGCTTGGCAAACCCTTTCAAACGAAAGTGTTTTTCGCCAGTCTCTGCATGGGGTACTTCAAGAGGAAACAAACCATAGAGATAGAACTTAGAACTACTTCATTTGGTCAAGTTTCAAGGAGCTAGCACAAACCGTGTTTGATTTAGAATTCCAAACACAGCTATCTATGTAGGAGAAAACAGAGTGAAACCTAAAAATTCAAACTGTTACTGGAAACGAATGCTTCAACCTAGAAGAATGAAAATTGGGCAGCCAAGTGGGATTAGTGAACTGATCATTACCACGAAGTATCATCAAGATTTGGTGAAAAAATGTTTGCTGAGATTTCAGCAAACTAGTAGTTTTTTGGAAGCTTGGCAACCCCTTTCAAACGAAAGTGTTTTTCGCCAGTCTCTGCATGGTGTACTTCAAGAGGTAACAAACCATAGAGATAGAACTTAGAACTACTTCATTAGGTCAAGTTTCAAGGAGCTAGTACAAACCGTGTTTGATTTAGAATTCCAAACACAGCTATCTATGTAGGAGAAAACAGAGTGAAAATAAAAATTCAAACTGTTACTGGAAACGAATGCTTCAACCTAGAATAATGAAAATTGGGCAGCCAAGTGGGATTATTGAACTTATCATTACCACCAAGTATCATCAAGATTTGGTGAAAAAATGTTTGCCTAGATTTCACCAAACTAGTAGTTTTTTGGAAGCTTGGCAACCCCTTTCAAACTTAAGTGTTTTTTGCCAGTCCTTGCAAGGGGTACTTCAAGAGGAAACAAACCATAGAGATAGAAATAAGAACTACTTCATTTGGTCAAGTTTCATGGAGCTAGCACAAACCGTGTTTGAATTAGAGTTTCAAACTCATCTAACTATATAGCAGAAAACAGAGTGAAACTTAAAATTCAAACTGTTACTGGAAACGAACGCTTCAACATAGAAGAAAAAAAATATGGCAGCCAAGTGGAATAGGTGAACTGATCATTACCACCAAGTATCATCAAGTTTTGGTGAAAAAATGTTTGCTGAGATTTCAGCAAACTAGTAGATTTTTGGAAGCTTGGCAACCCCTTTCAAATGAAAGTGTTTTTCGCCAGTCTCTGCATGGGGTACTTCAAGAGGAAACAAACCATAGAGATAGAACTTAGAACTACTTCATTTGTCAAGTTTCAAGGAGCTAGTACAAACCGTGTTTGATTTAGAATTCCAAACACAGCTATCTATGTAGGAGAAAACAGAGTGAAACCTAAAAATTCAAACTGTTACTGAAAACGAATGCTTCAACCTAGAAGAATGAAAATTGGGCAGCCAAGTGGGATTAGTGAACTGATCATTACCACCAAGTATCATCCAGATTTCGTGAAAAAATGTTTGCTGAGATTCAGCAAACTAGTAGTTTTTTGGAAGCTTGGCAACCCCTTTCAAACGAAAGTGTTTTTCGCCAGTCTCTGCATGGGGTACTTCAAGAGGAAACAAACCG
>NW_027514126.1:51352-96093 GCF_048772815.1 Callospermophilus lateralis
CCCCTCTCAATGAAAGTGCTTTTCCACAGTCTGTGCCTAGGGCTACTTGAAGAGGAACAAACCATAGAGAGAAATCTGAGACCTCCTTTATTTTGTCAAGTTTGAAAGAGCTACTAAAAACCATGTTGGATTTAGAGTTCCAAATTCATCTATCTATATAAGAGAGAACAGAGTGAAACCTAAATATAAAAATTGCTACTGTAGACGAACGCTTCAACCTAGAAGAACAAAATTTGGTGAGCCAAGTGGAATTTGTGTACTGATCATTACCACCAAGTATCATCAAGATTGGGTGAAAAAATATTTGCTGGTATTTCGGAAACTCGTTATTTCTTAGAAGCTTGGGAACCCCTCTCAATGAAAGTGCTTTTCCACAGTCTGTGCCTGGGCTACTTGAAGAGGAAACAAACCATAGCGACAAAACTGAGAACTCCTTTATTTTGTCAAGTTTCAAAGAGCTACTACAAACCATGTTGGATTTAGAGTTCCAAATTCATCTTTCTATATAGGAGAGAACAGAGGGAACCCTAAATATAAAAACTGCTACTGTAGACGAACGCTTCAACCTAGAAGAACAAAATTTGGTGAGCCAAGTGGGATTTGTGTACTGATCATTATCAACAAGTATCATCAAGATTGGGTGAAAAAATATTCGCTGGTATTTCGGAAACTCGTTATTTCTTAGAAGCTTGGCAACCCCTCTCAATGAAAGTGCTTTTCCACAGTCTGTGCCTAGGGCTACTTGAAGAGGAAACAAACCATAGAGACAAATCTGAGAACTCCTTTATTTTGTCAATTTTCAAAGAGCTACTACAAACCATGTTGGATTTAGAGTTCCAAATTCATCTATCTATATAGGAGAGAACAGAGGGAAATCTAAATATAAAAACTGCTACTGTACACGAACGCTTCAACCTAGAAGAACAAAATTTGGTGAGCCAAGTGGGATTTGTGTACTGATCATGACCAGCAAGTATCATCAAGATTGGGTGAAAAAATATTTGCTGGTATTTCGGAAACTCGTTATTTCTTAGAAGCTTGGCAACCCATCACAATGAAAGTGCTTTCCACAGTCTGTGCCTAGGGCTACTTTAAGAGGAAACAAACCATAGAGACAAAACTGAGAAATCCTTTGTTCGTCAAGTTTCAAGGAGCTACTACAAACCATGTTGGATTTAGAGTTCCAAATTCATCTATCTATATAGGAGAGAACAGAGGGAAACCTAAATATAAAAACTGCTACTGTAGAAGAACGCTTCAACCTAGAAGAACTAAATTTGGTGAGCCAAGTGGGATTTGTGTACTGATCATTACCACCAAGTATCATCAAGATTGTGTGAAAAAATATTGCTGGTATTTCGGAAACTCGTTATTTCTTAGAAGCTTGGGAACCCCTCTCAATGAAAGTGCTTTTCCACAGTCTGTGCCTGGGGCTACTTGAAGAGGAAACAAACCATAGCGACAAAAATGAGAACTCCTTTATTTTGTCAAGTTTCAAAGAGCTACTACAAACCATGTTGGATTTAGAGTTCCAAATTCATCTATCTATATATGAGAGAACAGAGTGAAACCTAAATATAAAAATTGCTACTGTAGACGAATGCTTCAACCTAGAAGAACAAAATTTGGTGAGCCAAGTGGGATTTGTGTACTGATCATTACCACCAAGTATCATCAAGATTGGGTGAAAAAATATTTGCTGGTATTTCGGAAACTCGTTATTTCTTAGAAGCTTGGGAACCCCTCTCAATGAAAGTGCTTTTCCACAGTCTGTGCCTGGGGCTACTTGAAGAGGAAACAAACCATAGCGACAAAACTGAGAACTCCTTTATTTTGTCAAGTTTCAAAGAGCTACTACAAACCATGTTGGATTTAGAGTTCCAAATTCATCTTTCTATATAGGAGAGAACAGAGGGAAGCCTAAATATAAAAAACTGCTACTGTAGACGAACGCTTCAATCTAGAAGAACAAAATTTGGTGAGCCAAGTGGGATTTGTGCACTGATCATTACCACCAAGTATCAACAAGATTGTTTGAAAAAATATTTGCTGGTATTTAGGAAACTCGTTATTTCTTAGAAGCTTGGGAACCCCTCTCAATGAAAGTGCTTTTCCACAGTCCTTGCCTAGGGCTACTTGAAGAGGAAACAAACCATAGAGACAAAACTGAGAACTCCTTTATATTGTCAAGTTTCAAAGAGCTACTAAAAACCATGTTGGATTTAGAGTTCCAAATTCATCTATCTATATATGAGAGAACAGAGTGAAACCTAAATATAAAAACTGCTAATGTAGACGAACGCTTCAACCTAGAATAACAAAATTTCGTGAGCCAAGTGGGATTTGTGTACTGATCATTACCACCAAGTATCATCAAGATTGGGTGAAAAACTATTTGCTGGTATTTCGGAAACTCGTTATTTCTTAGAAGCTTGGGAACCCCTCTCAATGAAAGTGCTTTTCCACAGTCTGTGCCTGGGGCTACTTGAAGAGGAAACAAACCATAGCGACAAAACTGAGAACTCCTTTATTTTGTCAAGTTTCAAAGAGCTACTACAAACCATGTTGGATTTAGAGTTCCAAATTCATCTTTCTATATAGGAGAGAACAGAGGGAAACCTAAATATAAAAACTGCTACTGTAGACGAACGCTTCAACCTAGAAGAACAAAATTTGGTGAGGCAAGTGGGATTTGTGTACTGATCATTAGCAAAAAGTATCATCAAGATTGGGTGAAAAAATATTCGCTGGTATTTCGGAAACTCGTTATTTCTTAGAAGCTTGGCAACCCCTCTCAATGAAAGTGCTTTTCCACAGTCTGTGCCTAGGGCTACTTGAAGAGGAAACAAACCATAGAGACAAATCTGAGAACTCCTTTATTTTGTCAAGTTTCAAAGAGCTACTACAAACCATGTTGGATTTAGAGTTCAAATTCATCTATCTATATAGGAGAGAACAGAGGGAAACTTGAATATAAAAACTTCTACTGTAGACGAACGCTTCAACCTAGAAGAACAAAATTTGGTAAGCCAAGTGGGATTTGTGTACTGATCATTACCACCAAGTATCATCAAGATTGGGTGAAAAAATATTTGCTGTTATTTTGGAAACTCGTTATTTCTTAGAAGCTTGGCAACCCCTCTCAATGAAAGTGCTTTTCCACAGTCTGTGCCTAGGGCTACTTGAAGAGGAAACAAACCATAGAGACAAATCTGAGACCTCCTTTATTTTGTCAAGTTTGAAAGAGCTACTAAAAACCATGTTGGATTTAGAGTTCCAAATTCATCTATCTATATAAGAGAGAACAGAGTGAAACCTAAATATAAAAATTGCTACTGTAGACGAACGCTTCAACCTAGAAGAACAAAATTTGGTGAGCCAAGTGGAATTTGTGTACTGATCATTACCACCAAGTATCATCAAGATTGGGTGAAAAAATATTTGCTGGTATTTCGGAAACTCGTTATTTCTTAGAAGCTTGGGAACCCCTCTCAATGAAAGTGCTTTTCCACAGTCTGTGCCTGGGCTACTTGAAGAGGAAACAAACCATAGCGACAAAACTGAGAACTCCTTTATTTTGTCAAGTTTCAAAGAGCTACTACAAACCATGTTGGATTTAGAGTTCCAAATTCATCTTTCTATATAGGAGAGAACAGAGGGAACCCTAAATATAAAAACTGCTACTGTAGACGAACGCTTCAACCTAGAAGAACAAAATTTGGTGAGCCAAGTGGGATTTGTGTACTGATCATTATCAACAAGTATCATCAAGATTGGGTGAAAAAATATTCGCTGGTATTTCGGAAACTCGTTATTTCTTAGAAGCTTGGCAAACCCTCTCAATGAAAGTGCTTTTCCACAGTCTGTGCCTAGGGCTACTTGAAGAGGAAACAAACCATAGAGACAAATCTGAGAACTCCTTTATTTTGTCAATTTTCAAAGAGCTACTACAAACCATGTTGGATTTAGAGTTCCAAATTCATCTATCTATATAGGAGAGAACAGAGGGAAATCTAAATATAAAAACTGCTACTGTACACGAACGCTTCAACCTAGAAGAACAAAATTTGGTGAGCCAAGTGGGATTTGTGTACTGATCATGACCAGCAAGTATCATCAAGATTGGGTGAAAAAATATTTGCTGGTATTTCGGAAACTCGTTATTTCTTAGAAGCTTGGCAACCCATCACAATGAAAGTGCTTTCCACAGTCTGTGCCTAGGGCTACTTTAAGAGGAAACAAACCATCGAGACAAATCTGAGAACTCCTTTGTTTTGTCAAGTTTCAAAGAGCTACTACAAACCATGTTGGATTTAGAGTTCCAAATTCATCTATCTATATATGAGAGAACAGAGTGAAACCTAAATATAAAAACAGCTACTGTAGACGAACGCTTCAACCTAGAAGAACAAAATTTGGTGAGCCTAGTGGGATTTGTATCCTGATCATTACCACCAAGTATCATCAAGATTGGGTGAAAAAATATTTGCTGGTATTTCGGAAACTCGTTATTTCTTAGAAGCTTGGGAACCCCTCTCAATGAAAGTGCTTTTCCACAGTCTGTGCCTAGGGCTACTTGAAGAGGAAACAAACCATAGAGACAAATCTGAGAACTATTTATTTTGTCAAGTTTCAATGAGCTACTACAAACCATGTTGGATTTAGTGTTCCAAATTAATCTATCTATATAGGAGAGAACAGAGAGAAACCTAAATATAAAAACTGCTACTGTAGATGAACGCTTCAACCTAGAAGACCAAAATTTGGTGAGCCAAGTGGGATTTGTATACTGATCATTACCACCAAGTATAAACAAGATTGTGTGAAAAAATATTTGCTGGTATTTCGGAAACTCATTATTTCTTAGAAGCTTGGCAACCCCTCTTAATGAAAGTGCTTTTCCACAGTGTGTGCCTAGGGCTACTTGAAGAGGAAACAAACCATAGAGACAAATCTTAGAACTCCTTTATTTTGTCAAGTTTCAAAGAGCTACTACAAACCATGTTGGATTTAGAGTTCCAAATTCATCTATCTATATAGGATAGACAGAGAGAAACCTAAATATAAAAACTGCTACTGTAGACGAACGCTTCAACCTAGAAGACCAAAATTTGGGGAGCCAAGTGGGATTTGTGTACTGATCATTACCACCAAGTATCATCAAGATTGGGTGAAAAAATATTTGCTGGTATTTTGGAAACTCGTTATTTCTTAGAAGCTTGGGTACCCCTCTCAATGAAAGTGCTTTTCCACAGTCTGTGCCTGGGGCTACTTGAAGAGGAAACAAACCATAGCGACAAAACTGAGAACTCCTTTATTTTGTCAAGTTTCAAAGAGCTACTACAAACCATGTTGGATTTAGAGTTCCAAATTCATCTTTCTATATAGGAGAGAACAGAGGGAAGCCTAAATATAAAAACTGCTACTGTAGACGAACGCTTCAACCTAGAGGAACAAAATTTGGTGAGCCAAGTGGGATTTGTGTACTGATCATTAGCAACAAGTATCATCAAGATTGGTGAAAAAATATTCGCTGGTATTTCGGAAACTCGTTATTTCTTAGAAGCTTGGCAATCCCTCTCAATGAAAGTGCTTTTCCACAGTCTGTGCCTAGGGCTACTTGAAGAGGAAACAAACCATAGAGACAAATCTGAGAACTATTTATTTTGTCAAGTTTCAAAGAGCTACTACAAACCATGTTGGATTTAGTGTTCCAAATTAATCTATCTCTATAGGAGAGAACAGAGAGAAACCTAAATATAAAAACTGCTACTGTAGATGAACGCTTCAACATAGAAGACCAAAATTTGGTGAGCCAAGTGGGATTTGTATACTGATCATTACCACCAAGTATCAACAAGATTGTGTGAAAAAATATTCGCTGGTATTTCGGAAACTCGTTATTTCTTAGAAGCTTGGCAACCCCTCTTAATGAAAGTGCTTTTCCACAGTCTGTGCCTAGGGCTACTTTAAGAGAGAACAAACCATAGAGACAAATCTGAGACCTCTTTTATTTTGTCAAGTTTCAAAGAGCTACTACAAACCATGTTGGATTTAGAGTTCCAAATTCATCTATCTATATAGGAGAGAACAGAGAGAAACCTAAATATAAAAACTGCTACTGTAGACGAACGCTTCAACCTAGAAGAACGAAATTTGGTGACCCAAGAGGGATTTTTGTACTGATCATTACCACCAAGTATCATCAAGATTGGGTGAAAAAATATTTGCTGGTATTTCGGAAACTCGTTATTTCTTAGAAAATTGGGAACCCCTCTCAATGAAAGTGCTTTTCCACAGTCTGTGCCTGGGGCTACTTGAATAGGAAACCAACCATAGCGACAAAACTGAGAACTCCTTTCTTTTATCAAGTTTCAAAGAGCTACTACAAACCATGTTGGATTTAGAGTTCCAAATTCATCTTTCTATATAGGAGAGAACAGAGGGAAACCTAAATATAAAAACTGCTACTGTAGACGAACGCTTCAACCTAGAAGAACAAAATTTGGTGAGCCAAGTGGGATTTGTGTACTGATCATTAGCAACAAGTATCATCAAGATTGGGTGAAAAAATATTCGCTGGTATTTCGGAACTCGTTATTTCTTAGAAGCTTGGCAACCCCTCTCAATGAAAGTCCTTTTCCACAGTCTGTGCCTAGGGCTACTTGAAGAGGAAACAAACCATAGAGACAAATCTGAGAATTCCTTTATTTTGTCAAGTTTCAAAGAGCTACTACAAACCATGTTGGATTTAGAGTTCCAAATTCATCTATCTATATAGGAGAGAACAGAGGGAAACTTGATTATAAAAACTGCTACTGTAGACGAACGCTTCAACCTAGAAGAACAAAATTTGGTAAGCCAAGTGGGATTTGTGTACTGATCATTACCACCAAGTATCATCAAGATTGGGTGAAAAAATATTTGCTGGTATTTCGGAAACTCGTTATTTCTTAGAAGCTTGGCAATCCCTCTCAATGAAAGTGCTTTTCCACAGTCTGTGCCTAGGGCTACTTGAAGAGGAAACAAACCATAGAGACAAATCTGAGAACTATTTATTTTGTCAAGTTTCAAAGAGCTACTACAAACCATGTTGGATTTGGAGTTCCAAATTCATCTATCCATATAGGAGAGAACAGAGGGAAACCTAAATATAAAAACTGCTACTGTAGAAGAACAATTCAACCTAGAAAAACAAAATTTGGTGAGCCCAGTGGGATTTGTGTACTGATCATTACCACCACGTATCATCAAGATTGGGTGAAAAAATATTTGTTGGTATTTCGGAAACTCGTTATTTCTTAGAAGCTTGGCAACCCCTCTCAATGAGAGTGCTTTTCCACAGTCTGTGCCTAGGGCTACTTGAAGAGGGAACAAACCATAGAGACAAATCTGAGACCTCTTTTATTTTGTCAAGTTTCAAAGAGCTACTACAAACCATGTTGGATTTAGAGTTCCAAATTCATCTATCTATATAGGAGAGAACAGAGAGAAACCTTAATATAAAAACTGCTACTGTAGACGAACGCTTCAACCTAAAAGAACAAAATTTGGTGAGCCAAGTGGGATTTGTGTACTGATCATTACCACCAAGTATCAAGAAGATTGTGTAAAAAAATATTTGCTGGTATTTCGGAAACTCGTTATTTCTTGGAAGCTTGGCACCCCCTTTCAATGAAAGTGCTTTTCCCGAGTCTCTGCCTAGGGCTACTTAAAGAGGAAACAAACCATAGAGACAAAACTGGGAATTCCTTTATTTTGTAAAGTTTCAAAGAGCTACTATAAACCATGTTGGATTTAGAGTTCCAAATTCATCTTTCTATATAGGAGAGAACAGAGGGAAACCTAAATACAAAAACTGCTACTGTAGACGAACGCTTCAACCTAGAAGAACAAAATTTGGTGAGCCAAGTGGGATTTGTGTACTGATCATTAGCAACAAGTATCATCAAGATTGGGTGAAAAAATATTCGCTGGTATTTCGGAAACTCGTTATCTTAGAAGCTTGGCAACCCCTCTCAATGAAAGTGCTTTTCCACAGTCTGTGCCTAGGGCTACTGGAAGAGGAAACAAACCATAGAGACAAATCTGAGACCTCCTTTATTTTGTCAAGTTTCAAAGAGCTACTACAAACAATGTTGGATTTAGAGTTCCAAATTCATCTTTCTATATAGGAGACAACATAGGGAAACCTAAATATAAAAACTGCTACTGTAGACGAACGCTTCAACCTAGAAGAACAAACTTTGGTGAGCCAAGTGGGATTTGTGTACTGATCATTAGCAACAAGTATCATCAAGATTGGGTGAAAAAATATTCGCTGGTATTTTGGAAACTCGTTATTTCTTAGAAGCTTGGCAACCCCTCTCAATGAAAGTGCTTTTACACAGACTGTGCCTAGGGCTACTTGAAGAGGAAACAAACCATAGAGACAAATCTGAGAACTCCTTTATTTTGTCAAGTTTCAAAGAGCTACTACAAACCATGTTGGATTTAGAGTTCCAAATTCATCTTTCTATATAGGAGAGAACAGAGGGAAACCTAAATATAAAAACTGCTACTGTAGACGAACGCTTCAACATAGAAGAACAAAATTTGGTGAGCCAAGTGGGATTTGTGTACTGATCATTAGCAACAAGTATCATCAAGATTGGGTGAAAAAATATTCGCTGGTATTTCGGAAACTCGTTATTTCTTAGAAGCTTGGCAACCCCTCTCAATGAAAGTCCTTTTCCACAGTCTGTGCCTAGGGCTACTTGAAGAGGAAACAAACCATAG
This sequence comes from Callospermophilus lateralis, assembly GCF_048772815.1. Taxonomy (NCBI): domain Eukaryota; kingdom Metazoa; phylum Chordata; class Mammalia; order Rodentia; family Sciuridae; genus Callospermophilus; species Callospermophilus lateralis. The sequence continues at coordinate 60,131 of NW_027514126.1, forward strand.
AGACAAATCTGAGAATTCCTTTATTTTGTCAAGTTTCAAAGAGCTACTACAAACCATGTTGGATTTAGTGTTCCAAATTCATCTATCTATATAGGAGAGAACAGAGGGAAACTTGATTATAAAAACTGCCACTGTAGAGGAACGCTTCAACCTAGAAGAACAAAATTTGGTAAGCCAAGTGGGATTTGTGTACTGATCATTACCACCAAGTATCATCAAGATTGGGTGAAAAAATATTTGTTGGTATTTCGGAAACTCGTTATTTCTTAGAAGATGGCAACCCCTCTCAATGAAAGTGCTTTTCCACAGTCTGTGCCTAGGGCTACTTGAAGAGGGAACAAACCATAGAGACAAATCTGAGACCTCTTTTATTTTGTCAAGTTTCAAAGAGCTACTACAAACCATGTTGGATTTAGAGTTCCAAATTCATCTATCTATATAGGAGAGAACAGATAGAAACCTTAATATAAAAACTGCTACTGTAGACGAACGCTTCAACCTAGAAGAACAAAATTTGGTGAGCCAAGTGGGATTTGGATCATTACCACCAAGTATCAAGAAGATTGTGTAAAAAAATATTTGCTGGTATTTCGGAAACTCGTTATTTCTTGGAAGCTTGGCACCCCCTTTCAATGAAAGTGCTTTTCCCGAGTCTCTGCCTAGGGCTACTTAAAGAGGAAACAAACCATAGAGACAAAACTGGGAATTCCTTTATTTTGTAAAGTTTCAAAGAGCTACTATAAACCATGTTGGATTTAGAGTTCCAAATTCATCTTTCTATATAGGAGAGAACAGAGGGAAACCTAAATACAAAAACTGCTACTGTAGACGAACGCTTCAACCTAGAAGAACAAAATTTGGTGAGCCAAGTGGGATTTGTGTACTGATCATTAGCAACAAGTATCATCAAGATTGGGTGAAAAAATATTTGCTGGTATTTCGGAAACTCGTTATTTCTTAGAAGCTTGGGTACCCCTCTCAATGAAAGTGCTTTTCCACAGTCTGTGCCTAGGGCTAATTGAAGAGGAAACAAACCATAGAGACAAATCTGAGAACTCCTTTATTTTGTCAAGTTTCAAAGAGCTACTACAAACCATGTTGGATTTAGAGTTCCAAATTCATCTATCTGTATAGGAGAGAGCAGAGGGAAACCTAAATATAAAAACTGCTACTGTAGAAGAACGCTTCAACCTAGAAGAACAAAATTTGGTGAGCCAAGTGGGAATTGTGTACTGACCATTAGCACCAAGTATCATCAAGATTGGGTGAAAAAATATTTGCTGGTATTTCGGAAACTCGTTATTTCTTAGAAGCTTGGGAACCCCTCTCAATGAAAGTGCTTTTCCACAGTCTGTGCCTAGGGCTACTTGAAGAGGAAACAAACCAGAGAGACAAATCTGAGAACTCCTTTATTTTGTCAAGTTTCAAAGAGCTACTGCAAACCATGTTGGATTTACAGTTCCAAATTCCTCTATCTATATAGGAGAGAACAGAGAGAAATCTAAATATAAAAACTGCTACTGTAGATGAACGCTTCAACCTAGAAGACCAAAATTTGGTGAGCCAAGTGGGATTTGTATACTGATCATTACCACCAAGTATCAACAAGATTGTGTGAAAAAATATTTGCTGGTATTTCGGAAACTCGTTATTTCTTAGAAGCTTGGCATCCCCTCTTAATGAAAGTGCTTTTCCACAGTCTGTGCCTAAGGCTACTTTAAGAGGAAACAAACCATAGAGACAATACTGAGAACTCCTTTATTTTTTCAAGTTTCAAAGAGCTACTACAAACCATGTTGGATTTGGAAATCCAAATTGATCTATCTATATAGGAGAGAAGAGAGGGAAACCTAAATATATAAACTGCTACTGTAGAAGAACAATTCAACCTAGAAGAACAAAATTTGGTGAGCCAAGTGGGATTTGTGTACTGATCATTACCACCAAGTATCATCAAGATTGGGTGAAAAAATATTTGTTGGTATTTCGGAAACTCGTTATTTCTTAGAAGCTTGGCAACCCCTCTCAATGAAAGTGCTTTTCCACAGTCTGTGCCTAGGGCTACTTGAAGAGGGAACAAACCATAGAGACAAATCTGAGATCTCTTTTATTTTGTCAAGTTTCAAAGAGCTACTACAAACCATGTTGGATTTAGAGTTCCAAATCCATCTATCTATATAGGAGAGAACAGAGAGAAACCTTAATATAAAAACTGCTACTGTAGACGAACGCTTCAACCTAGAAGAACAAAATTTGGTGAGCCAAGTGGGATTTTTGTACTGATCATTACCACCAAGTATCATCAAGATTGGGTGAAAAAATATTTGCTGGTATTTCGGAAACTCGTTATTTCTTAGAAGATTGGGAACCCCTCTCAATGAAAGTGCTTTTCCACAGTCTGTGCCTGGGGCTACTTGAATAGGAAACAAACCATAGCGACAAAACTGAGAACTCCTTTATTTTATCAAGTTTCAAAGAGCTACTACAAACCATGTTGGATTTAGAGTTCCAAATTCATCTTTCTATATAGGAGAGAACAGAGGGAAACCTAAATATAAAAACTGCTACTGTAGACGAACGCTTCAACCTAGAAGAACAAAATTTGGTGAGCCAAGTGGGATTTGTGTACTGATCATTAGCAACAAGTATCATCAAGATTGGGTGAAAAAATATTCGCTGGTATTTCGGAAACTCGTTATTTCTTAGAAGCTTGGCAACCCCTCTCAATGAAAGTCCTTTTCCACAGTCTCTGCTTAGGGCTACTTGAAGAGGAAACAAACCATAGAGACAAATCTGAGAATTCCTTTATTTTGTCAAGTTTCAAAGAGCTACTACAAACCATGTTGGATTTAGTGTTCCAAATTCATCTATCTATATAAAAGAGAACAGAGGGAAACTTGATTATAAAAACTGCCACTGTAGAGGAACGCTTCAACCTAGAAGAACAAAATTTGGTAAGCCAAGTGGGATTTGTGTACTGATCATTACCACCAAGTATCATCAAGGTTGGGTGAAAAAATATTTGCTGGTATTTCGGAAACTCGTTATTTCTTAGAAGCTTGGCAACCTCTCTCAATGAAAGTGCTTTTCCACAGTCTGTGCCTAGGGCTACTTGAAGAGGGAACAAACCATAGAGACAAATCTGAGACCTCTTTTATTTTGTCAAGTTTCAAAGAGCTACTACAAACCATGTTGGATTTAGAGTTCCAAATTCATCTATCTATATAGGAGAGAACAGAGAGAAACCTAAATATAAAAACTGCTACTGTAGACGAATGCTTCAACCTAGAAGACCAAAATTTGGTGAGCCAAGTGGGTTTGTATACTGGTCATTACCACCAAGTATCAACAAGATTGTGTGAAAAAATATTTGCTGGTATTTCGGAAACTCGTTATTTCTTAGAAGCTTGGCAACCCATCTCAATGAAAGTGCTTTCCACAGTCTGTGCCTAGGGCTACTTGAAGAGGAAACAATCCATAGAGACAAAACTGAGAACTCCTTTATTTTGTCAAGTTTCAATGGGCTACTACAAACCATATTGGATTTAGAGTTCCAAATTCATCTATATATAGAGAGAGAACAGAGTGAAACCTAAATATAAAAACTGCTACTGTAGAAGAACGCTTCAACCTAGAAGAACAAAATTTGGTGAGCCAAGTGGGATTTGTGTACTGATCATTACCTCCAAGTATCAACAAGATTTTGTGAAAAAATATTTGCTGGTATTTCGGAAACTCGTTATTTCTTAGAAGCTTGGCAACCCCTCTCAATGAAAGTGCATTTACACAGTCTGTGCCTAGGGCTACTTGAAGAGGAAACAAACCATAGAGACAAAACTGAGAACTCCTTTATTTTGTCAAGTTTCAAAGAGCTACTACAAACCATGTTGGATTTAGAGGTCCAAATTCATCTATCTATATATGAGAGAACAGAGGGAAACCTAAATATAAAAACTGCTACTGTAGACGAACGCTTCAACCTAGAAGAACAAAATTTGGTGAGCCAAGTGGGATTTGTGTACTCATCATGACCACCAAGTATCATCAAGATTGGGTGAAAAAATATTTGCTGGTATTTCGGAAACTCGTTATTTCTTAGAAGCTTGGGAACCCCTCTCAATGAAAGTGCTTTTCCACAGTCTCTGCCTAGGGCTACTTGAAGAGGAAACAAACCATAGCGACAAAACTGAGAACTCCTTTATTTTGTCAAGTTTCAAAGAGCTACTGCAAACCATGTTGGATTTAGAGTTCCAAATTCATCTTTCTATATAGGAGAGAACATAGGGAAACCTAAATATAAAAACTGCTACTGTAGACGAACGCTTCAACCTAGAAGAACAAAATTTGGTGAGCCAAGTGGGATTTGTGTACTGATCATTACCACCAAGTATCATCAAGATTGGGTGAAAAAATATTTGCTGGTATTTGGGAAACTCGTTATTTCTTAGAAGCTTGGCAACCCCTCTCAATGAAAGTGCTTTTCCACAGTCTGTGCCTGGGGCTACTTGAAGAGGAAACAAACCATAGCGACAAAACTGAGAACTCCTTTATTTTGTCAAGTTTCAAAGAGCTACTACAAACCATGTTGGATTTAGAGTTCCAAATTCATCTATCTATATGGGAGAGAACAGAGGGAACCCTAAATATAAAAACTGCTACTGTAGACGAACGCTTCAACCTAGAAGAACAAAATTTGGTGAGCCAAGTGGGATTTGTGTACTGATCATTAGCAACAAGTATCATCAAGATTGGGTGAAAAAATATTCGCTGGTATTTCGGAAACTCGTTATTTCGTAGAAGCTTGGCAACCCCTCTCAATGAAAGTGCTTTCCACAGTCTGTGCCTAGGGCTACTTGAAGAGGAAACAAACCATAGAGACAAATCTGAGAACTCCTTTATTTGTCAAGTTTCAAAGAGCTACTACAAACCATGTTGGATTTAGAGTTCCAAATTCATCTATCTATATAGGAGAGAACAGAGGGAAACTTAAATATAAAAACTGCTACTGTAGACGAACGCTTCAACCTAAAAGAACAAAATTTGGTAACCCAAGTGTGATTTGTGTACTGATCATTACCACCAAGTATCATCAAGATTGGGTGAAAAAATATTCGCTGGTATTTCGGAAACTCGTTATTTCTTAGAAGCTTGGCAACCCATCTCAACGAAAGTGCTTTCCACAGTCTGTGCCTAGGGCTACTTGAAGAGGAAACAAACCATAGAGACAAAACTGAGAACTCCTTTATTTTGTCACGTTTCAAGGAGCTACTACAAACCATGATGGATTTAGAGTTCCAAATTCATCTATCTATATAGGTGAGAATAGAGGGAAACCTAAATATAAAAACTGCTACTGTAGACGAACGCTTCAACCTAGAAGAACTAAATTTGGTGAGCCAAGTGGGTTTTGTGTACTGATCATGACCACCAAGTATCATCAAGATTGTGTGAAAAAATATTTGCTGGTATTTCGGATACTCGTTATTTCTTAGAAGCTTGGCAACATATCTCAACGAAAGTGCTTTCCACAGTCTGTGCCTAGGGCTACTTGAAGAGGAAACAATCCATAGAGACAAAACTGAGAACTCCTTTATTTTGTCAAGTTTCAAAGAGCTACTGCAAACCATGTTCGATTTAGAGTTCCAAATTCATCTATCTATATGGGAGTGAGCAGAGGGAAACCTAAATATAAAAACTGCTACTGTAGACGAACGCTTCACCCTAGAAGAACAAAATTTGGTGAGCCAAGTGGGATTTGTGTACTGATCATTACCACCAAGTATCATCAAGATTGGGTGAAAAAATATTTGCTGGTATTTCGGAAACTCGTTATTTCTTAGAAGCTTGGCAACCCATCTCAACGAAAGTGCTTTCCACAGTCTGTGCCTAGGGCTACTTGAAGAGGAAACAATCCATAGAGACAAAACTGAGAACTCCTTTATTTTGTCAAGTTTCAATGAGCTACTAAAAACCATGTTGGATTTAGAGTTCCAAATTCATCTATCTATATATGAGAGAACAGAGTGAAACCTAAATATAAAAACTGCTACTGTAGACGAACGCTTCAACCTAGAAGAACAAAATTTGGTGAGCCAAGTGGGATTTGTGTACTGATCATGACCACCAAGTATCATCAAGATTGGGTGAAAAAATATTTGCTGGTATTTCGGAAACTCGTTATTTCTTAGAAGCTTAGGAACCCCTCTCAATGAAAGTGCTTTTCCACAGTCTGTGCCTAGGGCTACTTGAAGAGGAAACAAACCATAGTGAAAAAACTGAGAACTCCTTTATTTTGTCAAGTTTCAAAGAGCTACTACACACCATGTTGGATTTAGAGTTCCAAATTCATCTTTCTATATAGGAGAGAACAGAGGGAAACCTAAATATAAAAACTGCTACTGTAGACGAACGCTTCAAAATAGAAGAACAAAATTAGGTGAGCCAAGTGGGATTTTTGTACTGATCATTACCACCAAGTATCATCAAGATTGGGTGAAAAAATATTTGCTGGTATTTCGGAAACTCGTTATTTCGTAGAAGCTTGGCAACCCCTCTCAATGAAAGTGCTTTCCACACTCTGTGCCTAGGGCTACTTGAAGAGGAAACAAACCATAGAGACAAAACGGAGAACTCCTTTATTTTGTCAAGTTTCAAAGAGCTACTACAAACCATGTTGGATTTAGAGATCCAAATTCATCTATCTGTATAGGAGAGAACACAGGGAAACCTAAATATAAAAACTGCTACTGTACACGAACGCTTCAACCTAGAAGAACTAAATTTGGTGAGCCAAGTGGGATTTGTGTACTGATCATTAGCAAGAAGTATCATCAAGATTGGGTGAAAAAATATTTGCTGGTATTTCGGAAAATCGTTATTTCTTAGAAGCTTGGCAACCCCTCTCAATGAAAGTGCTTTTCCACAGTCTGTGCCTAGGGCTACTTGAAGAGGAAACAAACCATAGAGATAAATCTGAGAACTCCTTTATTTTGTCAAGTTTCAAAGAGCTACTACAAACCATGTTGGATTTAGAGTTCCAAATTCATCTATCTATATAGGAGAGAACAGAGAGAAACCTAAATATAAAAACTGCTACTGTAGATGAACGCTTCAACATAGAAGAACAAAATTTGGTAAGCCAAGTGGGATTTGTGTACTGATCATTACCACCAAGTATCATCAAGATTGGGTGAAAAAATATTTGCTGGTATTTCGGAAACTCGTTATTTCTTAGAAGCTTGGCAACCCCTCTCAATGAAAGTGCTATTCCAAAGTTGGTACCTAGGGCTACTTGAAGAGGAAACAAACCACAGAGACAAATCTGAGAACTCCTTTATTTTGTCAAGTTTCAAAGAGCTACTACAAACCATGTTGGATTTAGAGTTCCAAATTCATCTATCTATATAGGAGAGAACAGAGGGAAACCTAAATATAAAAACTGCTACTGTAGACGAAAGCTTCAAACTAGAAGAACAAAATTTCGTGAGCCAAGTGGGATTTGTGTACTGATCATTACCACCAAGAATCAGGAAATTTGGGTGAAAAAATATTTGCTGGTATTTCGGAAACTCGTTATTTCTTAGAAGCTTGGCAACCCCTCTCAATGAAAGTGCTTTTCCACAGTCTGTGCCTAGGGCTACTTGAAGAGGAAACAAACCATAGAGGAAATCTGAGACCTCCTTTATTTTGTCAAGTTTCAAAGAGCTACTACAAACCATGTTGTATTTAGAGTTCCAAATTCATCTATCTATATTGGAGAGAACAGAGAGAAACCTAAATATAAAAACTGCTACTGTAGACGAACGCTTCAACCTAGAAGAACAAAATTTGGTGAGCCAAGTGGGATTTGTGTACTGATCATTACCTCCAAGTATCAACAAGATTGTGTGAAAAAATATTTGCTGGTATTTCGGAAACTCGTTATTTCTTAGAAGCTTGGCAACCCATCTCAATGAAAGTGCTTTTCCACAGTCTGTGCCTGGGGCTACTTGAAGAGGAAACAAACCATAGCGACAAAACTGAGAACTCCTTTATTTTGTCAAGTTTCAAAGAGCTACTACAAACCATGTTGGATTTAGAGTTCCAAATTCATCTTTCTATATAGGAGAGAACAGAGGGAATCCTAAATATAAAAACTGCTACTGTAGACGAACACTTCAACCTAGAAGAACAAAATTGGTGAGCCAAGTGGGATTTGTGTACTGATCATTAGCACCATGTATCATCAAGATTGGGTGAAAAAATATTTGCTGGTATTTCGGAAACTCGTAATTTCTTAGAAGCTTGGCAACCCCTCTCAATGAAAGTGGTTTTCCACAGTCTGTGCCTAGGGCTACTTGAAGAGGAAACAAACCATAGAGACAAAACTGAGATCTCCTTTATTTTGTCAAGTTTCAAAGAGCTACTACAAACCATGTTGGATTTAGAGTTCCAAATTCATCTATCTATATGGGAGACAACAGAGGGAAACCTAAATATAAAAACTGCTTCTGTAGACGAACGCTTCAACCTAGAAGAACAAAATTTGATGAGCCAAGTGGGATTTGTGTACTGATCATTACCACCAAGTATCATCAAGATTGGGTGAAAAAATATTGCTGGAATTTTGGAAACTCGTTATTTCTTAGAATCTTGGCAACCCCTCTCAATGAAAGTGCTTTCCACAGTCTGTGCCTAGGGCTACTTGAAGAGGAAACAATCCATAGAGACAAAACTGAGAACTCCTTTATTTTGTCAAGTTTCAATGAGCTACTACAAACCATGATGGATTTAGAGTTCCAAATTCATCTATCTATATATGAGAGAACAGAGTGAAACCTAAATATAAAAACTGCTACTGTAGACGAACGCTTCAACCTAGAAGAACAAAATTTGGTGAGCCAAGTGGGATTTGTGTACTGATCATGACCACCAAGTATCATCAAGATTGGGTGAAAAAATATTTGCTGGTATTTCGGAAACTCGTTATTTCTTAGAAGCTTGGGAACCCCTCTCAATGAAAGTGCTTTTCCACAGTCTGTGCCTAGGGCTACTTGAAGAGGAAACAAACCATAGAGACAAAACGGAGAACTCCTTTATTTTGTCAATTTTCAAAGAGCTACTACAAACCATGTTGGATTTAGAGTTCCAAATTCATCTATCTGTATAGGAGAGAACACAGGGAAACCTAAATATAAAAACTGCTACTGTACACGAACGCTTCAACCTAGAAGAACTAAATTTGGTTAGCCAAGTGGGATTTGTGTACTGATCATTAGCAAGAAGTATCATCAAGATTGGGTGAAAAAATATTTGCTGGTATTTCGGAAAATCGTTATTTCTTAGAAGCTTGGCAACCCCTCTCAATGAAAGTGCTTTTCCACAGTCTGTGCCTAGGGCTACTTGAAGAGGAAACAAACCATAGAGACAAATCTGAGAACTCCTTTAATTTGTCAAGTTTCAAAGAGCTACTACAAACCATGTTGGATTTAGAGTTCCAATTTCATCTATCTATATAGGAGAGAGCAGAGGGAAACCTAAATATAAAAACTGCTACTGTAGACGAACGCTTCAACCTAGAAGAACAAAATTTGGTGAGCCAAGTGGGATTTTTGTACTGACCATTAGCACCAAGTATCATCAAGATTGGGTGAAAAAATATTTGCTGGTATTTCGGAAACTCGTTATTTCTTAGAAGCTTGGGAACCCCTCTCAATGAAAGTGCTTTTCCACAGTCTGTGCCTGGGGCTACTTGAAGAGAAAACAAGCCATAGCGACAAAACTGAGAACTCCTTTATTTTGTCAAGTTTCAAAGAGCTACTACAAACCATGTTGGATTTAGAGTTCCAAATTCATCTTTCTATATAGGAGAGAACAGAGGGAACCCTAAATATAAAAACTGCTACTGTAGACGAACGCTTCAACCTAGGAGAACATAATTTGGTGAGCCAAGTGGGATTTGTGTACTGATCATGACCACCAAGTATCATCAACATTGGGTGAAAAAATATTTGCTGGTATTTCGGAAACTCGTTATTTCTTAGAAGCTTGGGATCCCCTCTCAATGAAATTGCTTTTCCACAGTCTGTGCCTAGGGCTACTTGATGAGGAAACAAACCATAGTGACAAATCTGAGAACTCCTTTATTTTGTCAAGTTTCAAAGAGCTGCTGCAAACCATGTTGAATTTAGAGTTCCAAATTCATCTATCTATATAGGAGAGAACAGAGTGAAATTTAAATATAAAAACTGCTACGGTAGACGAACGCTTCATCCTAGAACACCAAAATTTGGTGAGCCAAGTGGGATTTGTGTACTGATCATTACCACCAAGTACCAACAAGATTGTGTGAAAAAATATTTGCTGGTATTTCGGAAACCCTTTATTTCTTAGAAGCTTGGCAACCCATCTCAAGAAAGTGCTTTCCACAGTCTGTGCCTAGGGCTACTTTAAGAGGAAACAAATCATAGAGACAAAACTGAGAACTCCTTTATTTTGTCAAGTTTCAAAGAGCTACTACAAACCATGTTGGATTTAGAGTTCCAAATTCATCTATCTATATAGGAGAGAACAGAGGGAAACCTAAATATAAAAACTGCTACTGTAGACGAACGCTTCAACCTAGAAGAACAAAATTTGGTGAGCCAAGTGGGATTTGTGTACTGATCATTACCACCAAGTATCATCAAGATTGGGTGAAAAAATATTTGCTGGTATTTCGGAAACTCGTTATTTCTTAGAAGCTTGGCAACCCCTCTCAATGAAAGTGCTATTACAAAGTCTGTGCCTAGGGCTACTTGAAGAGGAAACAAACCACAGAGAAAAATCTGAGAACTCCTTTATTTTCTCAAGTTTCAAAGAGCTACTACAAACCATGTTGGATTTAGAGTTCCAAATTCATCTATCTATATAGGAGAGAACAGAGGGAAACCTAAATATAAAAACTGCTACTGTAGACGAAAGCTTCAAACTACAAGAACAAAATTTCGTGAGCCAAGTGGGATTTGTGTACTGATCATTACCAACAAGAATCATGAAATTTGGGTGAAAAAATATTTGCTGGTATTTCGGAAACTCTCAATTTCTTAGAAGCTTGACAACCCCTCTCAATGAAAGTGCTTTTCCAAGGTCTGTGCCTAGGGCTACTTGAAGAGGAAACAAACCATAGAGACAAAACTGAGAACTCCTTTATTTTGTCAAGTTTCAAAGAGCTACTACAAACCATGTTGGATTTAGAGTTCCAAATTCATCTATCTATATAGGAGAGAACAGAGAGAAACCTAAATATAAAAACTGCTACTGTAGACGAACGCTTCAACCTAGAAGAACAAAATTTGGTGAGCCAAATGGGATTTGTGTACTGACCATTAGCACCAAGTATCATCAAGATTGGGTGAAAAAATATTTGCTGGTATTTCGGAAACTCGTTATTTCTTAGAAGCTTGGGAACCCCTCTCAATGAAAGTGCTTTTCCACAGTCTGTGCCTGGGGCTACTTGAAGAGGAAACAAACCATAGCGACAAAACTGAGAACTCCTTTATTTTGTCAAGTTCAAAGAGCTACTACAAACCGTGTTGGAATTAGAGTTCCAAATTCATCTTTCTATATAGGAGAGAACAGAGGGAACCCTAAATATAAAAACTGCTACTGTAGACGAACGCTTCAACCTAGAAGAACAAAATTTGGTAACCCAAGTGGGATTTGTGTACTGATCATTACCACCAAGTATCAACAAGATTGTGTGAAAAAATATTTGCTGGTATTTCGGAAACTCGTTATTTCTTAGAAGCTTGGCAACCCATCTCAATGAAAGTGCTTTCCACTGTCTGTGCCTAGGGCTACTTTAAGAGGAAACAAACCATAGAGAGAAAACTAAGAACTCCTTTATTTTGTAAAGTTTCAAAGAGCTACTACAAACCATGTTGGATTTAGAGTTCCAAATTCATCTATCTATATAGGAGAGAACAGAGGGAAACCTAAATATAAAAACTGCTACTGTAGACGAACGCTTCAACCTAGAAGAACAAAATTTGGTGAGCCAAGTGGGATTTGTGTACTGATCATTACCACCAAGTATCATCAAGATTGGGTGAAAAAATATTTGCTGGTATTTCGGAAACTCGTTATTTCTTAGAAGCTTGGCAACCCCTCTCAATGAAAGTGCTTTTCCACAGTCTGTGCCTAGGGCTACATGAAGAGGAAACAAACCATAGAGACAAATCTGAGAACTCCTTTATTTTGTCAAGTTTCAAAGAGCTACTACAAACCATGTTGGATTTAGAGTTCCAAATTCATCTATCAATATAGGAGAGAACAGAGGGAAACCTAAATATAAAAACTGATACTGTAGACGAATGCTTCAACCTAGAAGAACAAAATTTTGTAAGCCAAGTGGGATTTGTGTACTGATCATTACCACCAAGTATCATCAAGATTGGTTGAAAAAATATTTGCTGGTATTTCGGAAACTCGTTATTTCTTAGAAGCTTGGCAACCCCTCTCAATGAAAGTGCTTTTCCACAGTCTGTGCCTAGGGCTACTTGAAGAGGAAACAAACCATAGAGGAAATCTGAGACCTCCTTTATTTTGTCAAGTTTCAATGAGCTACTACAAACCATTTTGGATTTAGAGTTCCAAATTCATCTATCTATATTGGAGAGAACAGAGAGAAACCTAAATATAAAAACTGCTACTGTAGACGAACGCTTCAACCTAGAAGAACAAAATTTGGTGAGCCAAGTGGGATTTGTGTACTGATCATTACCTCCAAGTATCAACAAGATTGTGTGAAAAAATATTTGCTGGTATTTCGGAAACTCGTTATTTCTTAGAAGCTTGGCAACCCATCTCAATGAAAGTGCTTTTCCACAGTCTGTGCCTAGGGCTACTTGAAGAGGAAACAAACCATAGAGACAAAACTGAGAACTACTTTCTTTTGTCAAATTTCAAAGAGCTACTACAAACCATGTTGGATTTAGAGTTCCAAATTCATCTATCTATATATGAGAGAACAGAGTGAAACCTAAATATAAAAACTGCTACTGTAGATGAATGCTTCAACCTAGAAGAACAAAATTTGGTGAGCAAAGTGGGATTTGTGTACTGATCATTACCACCAAGTATCATCAAGATTGGGTGAAAAAATATTTGCTGGTATTTCGGAAACTCGTTATTTCTTAGAACCTTGGGAACCCCTCTCAATGAAAGTGCTTTTCCACAGTCTGTGCCTGGGGCTACTTGAAGAGGAAACAAACCATAGCGACAAAACTGAGAACTCCTTTATTTTGTCAAGTTTCAAAGAGCTAATACAAACCATGTTGGATTTAGAGTTCCAAATTCATCTTTCTATATAGGAGAGAACAGAGGGAATCCTAAATATAAAAACTGCTACTGTAGACGAACGCTTCAACCTAGAAGAACAAAATTGGTGAGCCAAGTGGGATTTGTGTACTGATCATTAGCACCAAGTATCATTAAGATTGGGTGAAAAAATATTTGCTGGTATTTCGGAAACTCGAAATTTCTTAGAAGCTTGGCAACCCCTCTCAATGAAAGTGGTTTTCCACAGTCTGTGCCTAGGGCTACTTGAAGAGGAAACAAACCATAGAGACAAAACTGAGAACTCCTTTATTTTGTCAAGTTTCAAAGAGCTACTACAAACCATGTTGGATTTAGAGTTCCAAATTAATCTATCTATATAGGAGAGAACAGAGGGAAACCTAAATATAAAAACTGCTACTGTAGACGAACGCTTCAACCTAGAAGAACAAAATTTGGTAAGCCAAGTGGGATTTGTGTACTGATCATTAGCACCAAGTATCATCAAGATTGGGTGAAAAAATATTTGCTGGAATTTCGGAAACTCGTTATTTCTTAGAAGCTTGGCAACCCCTCTCAATGAAAGTGCTTTCCACAGTCTGTGCCTAGGGCTACTTGAAGAGGAAACAATCCATAGAGACAAAACTGAGAACTCCTTTATTTTGTCAAGTTTCAATGAGCTACTACAAACCCTGATGGATTTAGAGTTCCAAATTCATCTATCTATATAGGAGAGAACAGAGGGAAACCTAAATATAAAAACTGCTACTGTACATGAATGCTTCAACCTAGAAGAACTAAATTTGGTGAGCCAAGTGGGTTTTGTGTACTGATCATGACCACCAAGTATCAACAAGATTGTGTGAAAAAATATTTGCTGGTATTTCGGAAACTCGTTATTTCTTAGAAGCTTAGCAACCCATCTCAATGAAAGTGCTTTCCACAGTCTGTGCCTAGGGCTACTTGAAGAGGAAACAATCCATACAGACAAAACTGAGAACTCCTTTATTTTGTCAAGTTTCAATGAGCTACTACAAACCATGTTGGATTTAGAGTTCCAAATTCATGTATCTATATATGAGAGAACAGAGTGAAACCTAAATATAAAAACTGCTACTGTAGATGAACGCTTCAACCTAGAAGAACAAAATTTGGTGAGCCAAGTGGGATTTGTGTACTGATCATGACCACCAAGTATCATCAAGATTGGGTGAAAAAATATTTGCTGGTATTTCGGAAACTCGTTATTTCTTAGAAGATTGGGAACCCCTCTCAATGAAAGTGCTTTTCCACAGTCTGTGCCTAGGGCTACTTGAAGAGGAAACAAACCATAGCGACAAAACTGAGAACTCCTTTATTTTGTCAAGTTTCAAAGAGCTACTACAAACCATGTTGGATTTAGAGTTCCAAATTCATCTTTCTATATAGGAGAGAACAGAGGGAATCCTAAATATAAAAACTGCTACTGTAGACGAACGCTTCAACCTAGAAGAACAAAATTGGTGAGCCAAGTGGGATTTGTGTACTGATCATTAGCACCAAGTATCATCAAGATTGGTTGAAAAAATATTTGCTGGTATTTCGGAAACTCGTAATTTCTTAGAAGCTTGGCAACCCCTCTCAATGAAAGTGCTTTTCCACAGTCTGTGCCTAGGGCTACTTGAAGAGGAAACAAACCATAGAGACAAAACTGAGAACTCCTTTATTTTGTCATGTTTCAAAGAGCTACTACAAACCATGTTGGATTAGAGTTCCAAATTCATCTATCTATATAGGAGAGAACAGAGGGAAACCTAAATATAAAAACTGCTACTGTAGACGAATGCTTCAACCTAGAAGAACAAAATTTTGTAAGCCAAGTGGGATTTGTGTACTGATCATTACCACCAAGTATCATCAAGACTGGGTGAAAAAATATTTGCTGGTATTTCGGAAACTCGTTATTTCTTAGAAGCTTGGCAACCCCTCTCAATGAAAGTGCTTTTCCACAGTCTGTGCCTAGGGCTACTTGAAGAGGAAACAAACCATAGAGGAAATCTGAGACCTCCTTTATTTTGTCAAGTTTCAAAGAGCTACTACAAACCATGTTGGATTTAGAGTTTGAAATTCATCTATCTATATTGGAGAGAACAGAGAGAAACCTAAATATAAAAACTGCTACTGTAGACGAACGCTTCAACCTAGAAGAACAAAATTTGGTGAGCCAAGTGGGATTTGTGTACTGATCATTACCTCCAAGTATCAACAAGATTGTGTGAAAAAATATTTGCTGGTATTTCGGAAACTCGTTATTTCTTAGAAGCTTGGCAACCCCTCTTAATGAAAGTGCTTTCCACAGTCTGTGCCTAGGGCTACTTGAAGAGGAAACAATCCATAGAGACAAAACTGAGAACTCCTTTATTTTGTCAAGTTTCAATGAGCTACTACAAACCATGTTGGATTTAGAGTTCCAAATTCATCTATCTATATATGAGAGAACAGAGTGAAACCTAAATATAAAAACTGCTACTGTAGACGAACGCTTCAACCTAGAAGAACAAAATTGGTGAGCCAAGTGGGATTTGTGTACTGATCATTAGCACCAAGTATCATCAAGATTGGGTGAAAAAATATTTGCTGGTATTTCGGAAACTCGTTATTTCTTAGAAGCTTGGCAACCCCTCTCAATGAAAGTGCTTTTCCACAGTCTGTGCCTAGGGTTACTTGAAGAGGAAACAAACCATAGAGACAAAACTGAGAACTCCTTTATTTTGTCATGTTTCAAAGAGCTACTACAAACCATGTTGGATTTAGAGTTCCAAATTCATCTATCTATATAGGAGAGAACAGAGGGAAACCTAAATATAAAAACTGCTACTGTAGACGAATGCTTCAACCTAGAAGAACAAAATTTTGTAAGCCAAGTGAGATTTGTGTACTGATCATTACCACCAAGTATCATCAAGATTGGGTGAAAAAATATTTGCTGGTATTTCGGAAACTCGTTATTTCTTAGAAGCTTGGCAACCCCTCTCAATGAAAGTGCTTTTCCACAGTCTGTGCCTAGGGCTACTTGAAGAGGAAACAAACCATAGAGGAAATCTGAGACCTCCTTTATTTTGTCAAGTTTCAAAGAGCTACTACAAACCATGTTGGATTTAGAGTTCCAAATTCATCTATCTATATTGGAGAGAACAGAGAGAAACCTAAATATAAAAACTGCTACTGTAGACGAACGCTTCATCCTAGAAGAACAAAATTGGTTGAGCCAAGTGGGATTTGTGTACTGATCATTACCTCCAAGTATCAACAAGATTGTGTGAAAAAATATTTGCTGGTATTTCGGAAACTCGTTATTTCTTAGAAGCTTGGCAACCCATCTCAATGAAAGTGCTTTTCCACAGTCTGTGCCTAGGGCTACTTGAAGAGGAAACAAACCATAGAGACAAAACTGAGAACTACTTTATTTTGTCAAGTTTCAAAGAGCTACTACAAACCATGTTGGATTTAGAGTTCCAAATTCATCTATCTATATAGGAGAGAACAGAGGGAAACCTAAATATAAAAACTGCTACTGTAGACGAATGCTTCAACCTAGAAGAACAAAATTTGTAAGCCAAGTGAGATTTGTGTACTGATCATTACCACCAAGTATCATCAAGATTGGGTGAAAAAATATTTGCTGGTATTTCGGAAACTCGTTATTTCTTAGAAGCTTGGCAACCCCTCTCAATGAAAGTGCTTTTCCACAGTCTGTGCCTAGGGCTACTTGAAGAGGAAACAAACCATAGAGGAAATCTGAGACCTCCTTTATTTTGTCAAGTTTCAAAGAGCTACTACAAACCATGTTGGATTTAGAGTTCCAAATTCATCTATCTATATTGGAGAGAACAGAGAGAAACCTAAATATAAAAACTGCTACTGTAGACGAACGCTTCAACCTAGAAGAACAAAATTGGTTGAGCCAAGTGGGATTTGTGTACTGATCATTACCTCCAAGTATCAACAAGATTGTGTGAAAAAATATTTGCTGGTATTTCGGAAACTCGTTATTTCTTAGAAGCTTGGCAACCCATCTCAATGAAAGTGCTTTTCCACAGTCTGTGCCTAGGGCTACTTGAAGAGGACACAAACCATAAAGACAAAACTGAGAACTACTTTATTTTGTCAAGTTTCAAAGAGCTACTACAAACCATGTTGGATTTAGAGTTCCAAATTCATCTATCTATATATGAGAGAACAGAGTGAAACCTAAATATAAAAACTGCTACTATAGACGAACGCTTCAACCTAGAAGAACAAAATTTGGTGAGCCAAGTGGGATTTGTGTCCTGATCATTACCACCAAGTATCATCAAGATTGGGTGAAAAAATATTTGCTGGTATTTCGGAAACTCGTTATTTCTTAGAAGCTTGGCAACCCATCTCAATGAAAGTGCTTTTCCACAGTCTGTGCCTAGGGCTACTTGAAGAGGAAACAAACCATAGAGACAAAACTGAGAACTCCTTTATTTTGTCAAGTTTCAAGGAGCTACTACAAAGCATGTTGGATTTTGAGTTCCAAATTCATCTATCTATATAGGAGAGAACAGAGGGAAACCTAAATATAAAAACTGCTACTGTAGACGAACGCTTCAACATAGAAGAACAAAATTTGGTAAGCCAAGTGGGATTTGTGTACTAATCATTACCACCAAGTATCAACAAGATTGTGTGAAAAATATTTGCTGGTATTTCGGAAACTCGTTATTTCTTAGAAGCTTGACAACCCATCTCAATGAAAGTGCTTTCCACAGTCTGTGCCTAGGGCTACTTTAAAAGATAAGAAAGCATAGAGACAAAACTGAGAACTCCTTTATTTTGCCAAGTTTCAAGAGCTACCACAAACCATGTTGGATTTAGAGTTCCAAATTCATCTATCTATATAGGAGAGAACAGAGGGAAACCTAAATATAAAAAGTGCTACTGTACACTAACGCTTCAACCTAGAAGAACTAAATTTGGTAAGCCAAGTGGGATTTGTGTACTTTTCATTACCATCACGTGTCATCAAGATTGGGTGAAAAAATATTTGCTGGTATTTCGGAAACTCGTTATTTCTTAGAAGCTTGGCCAACCCTCTCAATGAAAGTGCTTTTCCACAGTCTGTGCCTAGGGCTACTTGAAGAGGAAACAAACCATAGAGACAAATCTGAGAACTCCTTTATTTTGTCAAGTTTCAAAGAGCTACTACAAATCATGTTGGATTTAGAGTTCCAAATTCATCTATCTATATAGGAGAGAACAGAGAGAAATCTAAATATAAAAACTGCTACTGTAGACGAACGCTTCAACCTAGAAGAACAAAATTTGGTGAGCCAAGTGGGATTTGTGTACTGATCATTACGACCAAGTATCAACAAGATTGTGTGAAAAATATTTGCTGGTATTTCGGAAACTCGTTATTTCTTAGAAGTTTGGCAACCCCTCTCAATGAAAGTGCTTTTCCACAGTCTGTGCCTAGGGCTACTTGAAGAGGAAACAAACCATAGCGACAAAACTGAGAACTCCTTTATTTTGTCAAGTTTCAAGGAGCTACTACAAAGCATGTTGGATTTAGAGTTCTAAATTCATCTTTCTATATAGGAGAGAACAGAGGGAAACCTAAATATAATAACTGCTACTGTAGACGAAAGCTTCAACCTAGAAGAACAAAATTTGGTGAGCCAAGTGAGATTTGTGTACTAATCATTACCACCAAGTATCATTAAGATTGGGTGAAAAAATATTCGCTGGTATTTCGGAAACTCGTTATTTCTTAGAAGCTTGGAAAACCCTCTCAATGAAAGTGCTTTCCCACAGTCTGTGCCTAGGGCTACTTGAAGAGGAAACGAACCATAGAGACAAATCTGAGAACTCCTTTATTTTGTCAAGTTTCAAAGAGCTACTACAAACCATGTTGGATTTAGGGTTCCAAATTCATCTATCTATATAGGAAAAAACAGAGGGAAACCTAAATATAAAAACTGCTACTGTAGACGAACGCTTCAACCTAGAAGAACAAAATTTGGTGAGCCAAGTGGGATTTGTGTACTGATCATTACCACCAAGTATCAACAAGATTGTAAAAAATATTTGCTGGTATTTCGGAAACTCGTTATTTCTTAGAAGCTTGGCAACCCCTCTCAATGAAAGTGCTTTTCCACAGTCTCTGCCTAGGGCTACTTGAAGAGGAAACAAACCATAGAGACAAAACGGAGAACTCCTTTATTTTGTCAAGTTTGAAGGAGCTACTACAAAGCATGTTGGATTTAGAGTTCTAAATTCATCTGTCTATATATGAGAGAACAGAGGGAAACATAAATATAAAAACTGCTACTGTAGACGAACGCTTCAACTTAGAAGAACAAAATTTGGTAAGCCAAGTGGGATTTGTATACTAATCATTACCACCAAGTATCATCAAGATTGGGTGAAAAAATATTTGCTGGTATTTTGGAAACTCGTTATTTGTTAGAAGCTTGGCAAACCCTCTCTATGAAAGTGCTTTTCCACAGTCTGTGCCTAGGGCTACTTGAAGAGGAAACAAACCATAGAAACAAAACTCAGAACTCTTTATTTTCGTCAAGTTTCAAAGAGCTACTACAAACCATGTTGGATTTAGAGTTCCAAATTCATCTATCTATATATGAGAGAACAGAGAGAAACCTAAATATAAAACTGCTACTGTAGACGAACGCTTCAACGTAGAAGAACAAAATTTTTGAGGCAAGTGGGATCTGTGTACTGATCATTCCCACCAAGTATCATCAAGATTGGGTGAAAAACTTTTGGCTGGTATTTTTGAAACTCGTTATTTCTTAGAAGCTTGGCAACCAATCTCAATGAAAGTGCTTTCCACAGTCTGTGCCTAGGACTACTTTAAGAGGAAACAAACCATAGAGACAAAACTGAGAACTCCTTTATTTTGTCAAGTTTCAAAGAGCTACTACAAACCTTGTTGGATTTAGAATTCCAAATTCATCTACCTATATAGGAGAGAACAGAGGGAAACCTAAATATAAAAACTGCTACTGTACACGAATGCTTCATCCTAGATGAACAAAAATTGGCTAGCCAAGTGGGATTTGTGTGCTGATCATTACCACCAAGTATCATCAAGTTTGGGTGAAAAAATATTTGCTGGTATTTCAGAAACTCGTTATTTCTTAGAAGCTTGGCAACCCCTCTCAATGAAAGTGATTTTCCACAGTGTGTGCCTAGTGCTAATTGAAGAGGAAACAATCCATAGAGACAAAACTGAGAACTCCTTTATTTTGTCAAGTTTCAAAGAGCTACTACAAACCATGTTGGATTTAGAGTTCCAAATTCATCTATCTATATATGAGAGAACAGAGTGAAACCTAAATATAAAAACTGCTACTGTAGACGAACGCTTCAACCTAGAAGAAGAAAATTTGGTGAGCCAAGTGGGATCTGTGTACTGATCATTACCACCAAGTATCATCAAGATTGGGTGAAAAAATATTTGCTGGTATTTTGGAAACTCGTTATTTCTTAAAAGCTTGACAACCCCTCTCAATGAAAGTGCTTTTCCACAGTGTGTGCCTAGTGCTAATTGAAGAGGAAACAATCCATAGAGACAAAACTGAGAACTCCTTTATTTTGTCAAGTTTCAAAGAGCTACTACAAACGATGTTGGATTTAGAGTTCCAAATTCATATATCTATATAGGAGAGAACAGAGGGAAACCTAAATATAAAAACTTCTACTGTAGGTGAACGCTTCAACCTAGAAGAATACAATGTGGTGAGCCAAGTGGGATTTGTGTACTGATCATTAGCAACCAGTATCATCAAGATTGGGTGAAAAAATATTTGCTGGTACTTCGGAAACTCGTTATTTCTTAGAAGCTTGGCAACCCCTCTCAGTGAAAGTGCTTTTCCAGAGTCTGCGCCTAGGGCTACTTGAAGAGGAAAGAAACCATAGAGACAAAACTCAGAACTCCTTTATTTTGTCAAGTTTCAAAGAGCTACTACAAACCATGTTGGATTTAGAGTTCCAAATTCATCTATCTATATATGAGAGAACAGAGTGGAACCTGAATATAAAAACTGCTACTGTAGACGATCGCTTCAACCTAGAAGAACAAAATTTGGTGAGCCAAATGAAATCTGCGTACTGGTCATTACCACCAAGTATCATCAAGATTGGGTGAAAAAATTATGCTGATATTTCGGAAAATCCTTATTTCTTAGAAGCTTGGCAACCCCTCTCAATGAAAGTGCTTTTACACAGTCTGTGCCTAGGGCTACTTTAAGAGAAAACAAACCATAGAAACAAAACTCAGAACTCTTTATTTTGTCAAGTTTCAAAGAGCTACTAAAAACCATGTTGGATTTAGAGTTCCAAATTCATCTATCTATATATGAGAGAACAGAGTGAAACCTAAATATAAAAACTGCTACTGTAGACGAACGCTTCAACCTAGAAGAAGAAAATTTGGTGAGCCAAGTGGGATCTGTGTACTGATCATTCCCACCAAGTATCATCAAGATTGGGTGAAAAACTATTGGCTGGTATTTTGGAAACTCGTTATTTCTTTGAAGTTTGGCAACCCCTCTCAATGAAAGTGCTTTTCCACAGTCTGTGCCTAGGGCTACTGAAGAGGAAACAAACCATAGAGACAAAACTGAGAACTCCTTTATTTTGTCAAGGTTCAAAGAGCTACTACAATCCATGCTGGATTTAGAGTTCCAAATTCATCTATCTATATAGGAGAGAACAGAGAGAAACCTAAATATAAAAACTGCTACTGTAGACGAACGCTTCAACCTAGAAGAACAAAATTTGGTGAGCCAATTGGGATTTGTGTACTGATCATTACCACCAAGTATCATCAAGATTGGGTGAAAAAATATTTGCTGGTATTTCGGAAACTTGTAATTTCTTAGAAGCTTGGCAAACTCTCTCAATGAAAGTGCTTTTCCACAGTCTCTGCCTAGGGCTACTTGAAGAGGAAACAAAACATAGAGACAAAACTGAGACCTCCTTTATTTTGTCAAGTTTCAAAGAGCTACTACAAACCATGTTGGATTTAGAGTTCCAAATTTATATATCTATATAGGAGAGAACAGAGGGAAACCTAAATATAAAAATTGCTACTGTAGGCAAACGCTTCAACCTAGCAGAACACGATTTGGTGAGCCAAGCGGGATTTGTGTACTGATCATTAGCAACAAGTATCATCAAGATTGGGTGAAAAAATATTTGCTGGTATTTCAGAAACTCGTTATTTCTTAGAAGCTTGGCAAGCCCTCTCAATGAAAGTGCTATTCCACAGTGTGTGCCTAGTGCTAATTGAAGAGGAAACAATCCATAGAGACAAAACTGAGAACTCCTTTATTTTGTCAAGTTTCAAAGAGGTACTACAAACCATGTTGTATTTAGAGTTCCAAATTCATCTATCTATACAGGAGAGAACAGAGGGAAACCTAAATATAAAAACTGCTACTGTAGACGAACGCTTCAACCTAGAAGAACAAAATTTGGTGAGCCAAGTGGGATCTGTGTACTGATCATTAGAAACAAGTATCATCAAGATTGGGTGAAAAAATATTTGCTGGTACTTCGGAAACTCGTTATTTCTTAGAAGCTTGGCAACCCCTCTCAATGAAAGTGCTTTTCCAGAGTCTGCACCTAGGGCTACTTGAAGAGCACACAAACCATAGAGACAAAACTGAGAACTCCTTTATTTTGTCAAGTTTCAAAGAGCTACTAAAAACCATGTTGGATTAGAGTTCCAAATTCATCTATCTATATATGAGAGAACAGAGTGAAACCTAAATATAAAAACGACTACTGTAGACGAACACTTCATACTAGAAGAACAAAATTTGGTGAGCCAAGTGGGATCTGTGTACTGATCATTCCCACCAAGTATCATCAAGATTGGGTGAAAAAATATTTGCTGGTATTTCGGAAACTCGTTAATTCTTAGAAGCTTGGCAACACCTCTCAATGAAAGTGGTTTTCCACAGTCTTTGCCTAGCGCAATTTGAAGAGGAAACAAACCATAGAGACAAATCTCAGAACTCCTTTATTTTGTCAAGTTTCATAGAGCTACTACAAACCATGTTGGATTTAGAGTTCCAAATTCATCTATCTATATATGAGAGAACAGAGTGAAACCTAAATATAAAAACTGCTACTGTAGACGAACGCTTCAACCTAGAAGATCAAAATTGGTGGAGCCAAGTGGGATCTGTGTACTGATCATTAGCAACAATTATCATCAAGATTGGGTGAAAAAATATTTGCTGGTATTTCAGAAACTCGTTATTTCTTAGAAGCTTGGCAACCCCTCTCAATGAAAGTGATTTTCCACAGTGTGTGCCTAGTGCTACTTGAAGAGGAAACAACCATAGAGACAAAACTGAGAACTCCTTTATTTTGTCAAGTTTCAAAGAGCTACTACAAACCATGTTGGATTTAGAGTTCCAAATTCATCTATCTATACAGGAGAGAACAGAGGGAAACCTAAATATAAAAACTGCTACTGTAGACGAACGCTTCAACCTAGAAGAACAAAATTTGGTGAGCCAAGTGGGATCTGTGTACTGATCATTAGCAACAAGTATCATCAAGATTGGGTGAAAACATATCTGCTGGTACTTCGGAAACTCGTTATTTCTTAGAAGCTTGGCAACCACTCTCAATGAAAGTGCTTTTCCACAGTGTGTGCCTTGTGCTACTTGAAGAGGAAACAAACCATAGAGACAAAACTGAGAACTCCTTTATTTTGTCAAGTTTCAAAGAGCTACTACAAACCATGTTGGATTAGAGTTCCAAATTCCTCTATCTATATATGAGAGAACAGAGTGAAACCTAAATATAAAAACGACTACTGTAGACAAACGCTTCAAACTAGAAGAACAAAATTTGGTGAGCCAAGTGGGATCTGTGTACTGATCATTCCCACCAAGTATCATCAAGATTGGGTTAAAAAATATTTGCTGGTATGTCGGAAACTCGTTAATTCTTAGATGCTTGGCAACCCATCTCAATGAAAGTGCTTTTCCACAGTCTGTTCCTAGGGCTACTTGAAAAGGAAACAAACCATAGAGACAAAACAGAGAAGTTCTTTATTTTGTAAAGTTTCAAAGAGCTACTACAAACCATGCTGGATTTAGAGTTCCAAATTCATCTATCTATATAGGAGAGAACAGAGGGGAACCTAAATATAAAAACTGCTACTGTAGACGAATGCTTCAACCTAGAAGAACAAAATTTGGTGAGCCAAGTGGGATTTGTGTACTGATCATTACCACCAAGTATCATCAAGATTGGGTGAAAAAATATTTGCTGGTATTTCGGAAACTCGTTATTTCTAGAAGCTTGGCAACCCTTCTCAATTAAAGTTCTTTTCCACAGTCTGTGCCTAGGCCTCTTGAAGAGGAAACAAACCATTGAGACAAAACTCAGGACTCCTTTATTTTGTCAAGTTTCAAAGAGCTACTACAAACCATGTTGGATTTAGAGTTCCAAATTCATCTATCTATATAGGAGAGAACAGAGTGAAACCTAAATATAAAAACTGCTACTGTAGACGAACGCTTCAACCTAGAAGAACAAAATTTGGTGAGCCAAATGGGATCTGTGTACTGATCATTCCCACCAAGTATCATCAAGATTGGGTGAAAAAATATTTGCTGGTATTTTGGAAACTTGTAATTTCATAGAAGCTTGGCAAACTCTCTCAATGAAAGTGCTTTTCCACAGTCTGTGCCTAGGGCTACTTGAAGAGGAAACAAACCATAGAGACAAAACTGAGAACTCCTTTATTTTGTCAAGTTTCAAAGAGCTACTACAAACCATGTTGGATTTAGAGTTCCAAATTCATATGTCTATATAGGAGAGAACAGAGGGAAACCTAAATATAAAAACTGCTACTGTAGGCGAACGCTTCAACCTAGTAGAACACAATTTGGTGAGCCAAGTGGGATTTGTGTACTGATCATTAGCACCAAGTATCATCAAGATTGGGTGAAAAAATATTTGCTGGTATTTCAGAAACTCGTTATTTCTTAGAAGCTTGGCAACCCCTCTCAATGAAAGTGCTTTTCCACAGTGTGTCCTAGTGCTAATTGAAGAGGAAACAATCCATAGAGACAAAACTCAGAACTCCTTTATTTTGTCAAGTTTCAAAGAGCTACTACAAACCATGTTGAATTTAGAGTTCCAAATTCATCTATCTATACAGGAGAGAACAGAGGGAAACCTAAATATAAAAACTGCTACTGTAGACGAACGCTTCAACCTAGAAGAACAAAATTTGGTGAGCCAAGTGGGATTTGTGTACTGATCATTAGCAACAAGTATCATCAAGATTGGGTGAAAAAATATTTGCTGGTACTTCGGAAACTCGTTATTTCTTAGAAGCTTCGCAACCCCTCTCAATGAAAGTGCTTTTCCACAGTCTGCGCCTAGGGCTACTTGAAGAGGAAACAAACCATAGAGACAAAACTCAGAACTCCTTTATTTTGTCAAGTTTCAAAGAGCTACTACAAACCATGTTGGATTTAGGGTTCCAAATTCATCTTTCTATATATGAGAGAACAGAGTGAAACCTAAATATAAAAACGGCTACTGTAGACGAACGCTTCAACCTAGAAGAACAAAATTTGGTGAGCCAAGTGGGTACTGTGTACTGATCATTACCACCAAGTATCATCAAGATTGGGTGAAAAAATGTTTGCTGATATTTCGGAAACTCGTTATTTCTTAGAAGCTTGGCAACCCCTCTCAATGAAAGTGGTTTTCCACAGTCTGTGCCTAGGGCTACTTGAAGAGGAAACAAACCATAGAAACAAAACTCAGAACTCTTTTTTTTGTCAAGTTTCAAAGAGCTACTACAAACCATGTTGGATTTAGAGTTCCAAATTCATCTATCTATATATGAGAGAACAGAGTGAAACATAAATATAAAAACTGCTACTGTAGACGAACGCTTCAACCTAGAAGAACAAAATTTTTGAGCCAAGTGGGATCTGTGTACTGATCATTCCCACCAAGTATAATCAAGATTGGGTGAAAAAATATTTGCTGGTATTTCGGAAACTCGTTATTTCTTAGAAGCTTGGCAACCCCTCTCAATGAAAGTGCTTTTCCACAGTCTGTGCCTAGGGATACTTGAAGAGGAAACAAACCATAGAGACAAAACTGAGAACTCCTTTATTTTGTCAATTTTCAAAGAGCTACTACAATCCATGTTGGATTAAAAGTTCCAAATTCATCTATCTATATAGGAGAGACCAGAGAGAAACCTAAATATAAAAACTGCTACTGTAGACGAACGCTTCAACCTAGAAGAACAAAATTTGGTGAGCCAAGTGGGATTTGTGTACTGATCATTACCACCAAGTATCATCAAGATTGGGTAAAAAATATTTGCTGGTATTTTGGAAACACGTTATTTCTTAGAAGCTTGGCAACCCATCTCAATGAACGTGCTTCCACAGTCTGTGCCTAGCGCCACTTGAAGAGGAAACAAACCATAGAGACAAAACGGAGAACTCCTTTATTTTGTCAAGTTTCAAAGAGCTACTACAATCCATGTTGGATTTAGAGTTAGAAATTCATCTATCTATATAGGAGAGAACAGAGAGAAACCTAAATATAAAAACTGCTACTGTAGACGAACGCTTCAACCTAGAAGAACAAAATTTGGTGACCCAAGTGGGATCTGTGTACTGATCATTACCACCAAGTATCATCAAGATTGGGTGAAAAAATATTTGCTGGCATTTCGGAAACTGTAATTTCTTAGAAGCTTGGCAAACTCTCTCAATGAAAGTGCTTTTCCACAGTCTGTGCCTAGGGCTACTTGAAGAGGAAACAAACCATAGAGACAAAACTGAGAACTCCTTTATTTTGTCAAGTTTCAAAGAGCTACTACAAACGATGTTGGATTTAGAGTTCCATATTTATATATCTATATAGGAGAGAACAGAGGGAAACCTAAATATAAAAACTTCTACTGTAGGCGAACGCTTCAACCTAGAAGAACACAATTTGGTGAGCCAAGTGGGATTTGTGTACTGATCATTAGCAACCAGTATCATCAAGATTGGGTTAAAAAATCTTTGCTGGTTCTTCGGAAACTCGTTATTTCTTAGAAGCTTGGCAACCCCTCTCAATGAAAGTGCTTTTCCAGAGTCTGCGCCTAGAGCTACTTGAAGATGAAACAAACCATAGAGACAAAACTGAGAACTCCTTTATTTTGTCAAGTTTCAAAGAGCTTCTACAAACCATGTTGGATTTAGAGATCCAAATTCATCTATATATATATGAGAGAACAGAGTGAAACCTAAGTATAAAAACTGATACTGTAGACGAACGCTTCAACCTAGAAGAACAAAATTTGGTGAGCCAAGTGGGATCTGTGTACTGATCATTACCACCAAGTATCATCAAGATTGGGTAAAAAAATATTTGCTGGTATTTCGGAAACTCGTTAATTCTTAGAAGCTTGGCAACACCTGTAAATGAAAGTGGTTTTCCACAGTCTGTGCCTAGGGCTACTTGAAGAGGAAACAAACCATAGAGACAAATCTCAGAACTCCTTTATTTTGTCAAGTTTCAAAGAGCTACTACAAACCATGTTGGATTTAGAGTTCCAAATTCATCTATCTATATATGAAAGAACAGAGTGAAACCTAAATATAAAAACTGCTACTGTAGACGAACGCTTCAACCTAGAAGAACATAATTTGGTGAGCCAAGTGGGATCTGTGTACTGATCATTAGCAACATTTATCATCAAGATTGGGTGAAAAAATATTTGCTGGTATTTCGGAAACTCGTTATTTCTCAGAAGCTTGGCAACCCCTCTCAATTAAAGTGCTTTTCCACAGTCTGTGCCTAGGCCTCTTGAAGAGGAAACAAACCATAGAGACAAAACTCAGAACTCCTTTATTTTGTCAAGTTTCAAAGAGCTACTACAAACCATGTTGGATTTAGAGTTCCAAATTCATCTATCTATATATGAGAGAACAGAGTGAAACCTAAATATAAAAACTGCTACTGTAGACGAACGCTTCAACCTAGAAGAACAAAATTTGGTGAGCCAAGTGGGATTTGTGTACTGATCATTAGCAACAAGTATCATCAAGATTGGGTGAAAAAATATTTGCTGGTAATCCGGAAACTCGTTATTTCTTAGAAGCTTGGCAACCCCTCTCAATGAAAGTGCTTTTCCACAGTCTGTGCCTACGGCTACTTGAAGAGGAAACAAACCATAGAGACAAAACTGAGACCTCCTTTATTTTGTCAAGTTTCAAAGAGCTACTACAATCCATGTTGGATTTAGAGTTCCAAACTCATCTGTCTATATAGGAGAGAACAGAGAGAATCCTAAATATAAAAATTGCTACTGTAGACGAACGCTTCAACCTAGAAGAACAAAATTTGGTGAGCCAAGTGGGATTTGTGTACTGATCATTAGCAACAAGTAACATCAAGATTGGGTGAAAAAATATTTCCTGGTATTTCGGAAACTCGTTATTTCTTAGAAGCTTGGCAACACCTCTCAATGAAAGTGCTTTTCCACAGTCTGTGCCTAGGGCTAATTGAAGAGGAAACAATCCATAGAGACAAAACTGAGAACTCCGTTATTTTGTCAAGTTTCAAAGAGCTACTACAAACCATGTTGGATTTGGAGTTCCAAATTCATCTATGTATACAGGAGAGAATAGAGCGAAACCTAAATATAAAAACTGCTACTGTAGACGAACGCTTCAACCTAGAAGAACAAAATTTGGTGAGCCAAGTGGGATCTGTGTACTGATCATTATCAACAAGTATCATCAAGATTGGGTGAAAAAATATTTGCTGGCATTTAGGAAACTCGTTATTTCTTAGAAGCTTGGCAACCCCTCTCAATGAAAGTGCTTTTCCAGAGTCTGCGCCTAGGGCTACTTGAAGAGGAAACAAACCATAGAGACAAAACTGAGAACTCCTTTATTTTGTCAAGTTTCAAAGAGCTACTACAAACCATGTTGGATTAGAGTTCCAAATTCATCTATCTATATATGAGAGAACAGAGTGAAACCTAAATATAAAAACGACTACTGTAGACGAACGCTTCAAACTAGAAGAACAAAATTTGGTGAGCCAAGTGGGATCTGTGTACTGATCATTCCCACCAAGTATCTTCAAGATTGGGTGAAAAAATATTTGCTGCTACTTCGGAAACTCGTTATTTTTTAGAAGATTGGCCACCCCTCTTAATGAAAGTGCTTTTCCACAGTCTGCGCCTAGGGCTACTTGAAGAGGAAACAAACCATAGAGACAAAACTCAGAACTCCTTTATTTTGTCAAGTTTCAAAGAGCTACTACAAACCATGTTGGATTTAGAGTTCCAAATTCATCTATCTATATATGAGAGAACAGAGAGAAACCTAAATATAAAAACGGCTACTGTAGACGAACGCTTCAACCTAGAAGAACAAAATTTGGTGAGCCAAGTGGGTACTGTGTACTGATCATTACCACCAAGTATCATCAAGATTGGGTAAAAAAATATTTGCTGGTATTTCGGAAACACGTTATTTCTTAGAAGCTTGGCAACGCATCTCAATGAACGTGCTTCCACAGTCTGTGCCTAGGGCCACTTGAAGAGGAAACAAACCATAGAGACAAAACGGAAAACTCCTTTATTTTGTCAAGTTTCAAAGAGCTACTACAATCCATGTTGGATTTAGAGTTAGAAATTCATCTATCTATATAGGAGAGAACAAAGAGAAACCTAAATATAAAAACTGCTACTGTAGACGAACGCTTCAACCTAGAAGAACAAAATTTGGTGAGCCAAGTGGGATCTGTGTACTGATCATTACCACCAAGTATCATCAAGATTGGGTGAAAAAATATTTGCTGGTATTTCGGAAACTGTAATTTCTTAGAAGCTTGGCAAACTCTCTCAATGAAAGTGGTTTTCCACAGTCTGTGCCTAGGGCTACTTGAAGAGGAAACAAACCATAGAGACAAAACTGAGAACTCATTTATTTTGTCAAGTTTCAAAGAGCTACTACAAACGATGTTGGATTTAGAGTTCCATATTCATATATCTATATAGGAGAGAACAGAGGGAAACCTAAATATAATAACTTCTACTGTAGGCGAACGCTTCAACCTAGAAGAACACAATTTGGTGAGCCAAGTGGGATTTGTGTACTGATCATTAGCAACCAGTATCATCAAGATTGGGTTAAAAAATATTTGCTGGTTCTTCAGAAACTCGTTATTTCTTAGAAGCTTGGCAACCCCTCTCAAATAAAGTGCTTTTCCAGAGTCTGCGCCTAGAGCTACTTGAAGAGGAAACAAACCATAGAGACAAAACTGAGAACTCCTTTATTTTGTCAAGTTTCAAAGAGCTTCTACAAACCATGTTGGATTTAGAGATCCAAATTCATCTATCTATATATGAGAGAACAGAGTGAAACCTAAATATAAAAACGACTACTGTAGACGAACGCTTCAACCTAGAAGAACAAAATTTGGTGAGCCAAGTGGGATCTGTGTACTGATCATTACCACCAAGTATCATCAAGATTGGGTAAAAAAATATTTGCTGGTATTTCGGAAACTCGTTATTTCTTAGAAGCTTGGCAACACCTCTAAATGAAAGTGGTTTTCCACAGTCTGTGCCTAGGGCTACTTGAAGAGGAAACAAACCATAGAGACAAATCTCAGAACTCCTTTATTTTGTCAAGTTTCAAAGATCTACTACAAGCCATGTTGGATTTAGAGTTCCAAATTCATCTATCTATATATGAAAGAACAGAGTGAAACCTAAATATAAAAACTGCTACTGTAGACGAACGCTTCAACCTAGAAGAACATAATTTGGTGAGCCAAGTGGGATCTGTGTACTGATCATTAGCAACATGTATCATCAAGATTGGGTGAAAAATATTTGCTGGTATTTCAGAAACTCGTTATTTCTCAGAAGCTTGGCAACCCCTCTCAATTAAAGTGCTTTTCCACAGTCTGTGCCTAGGCCTCTTGAAGAGGAAACAAACCATAGAGACAAAACTCAGAACTCCTTTATTTTGTCAAGTTTCAAAGAGCTACTACAAACCATGTTGGATTTAGAGTTCCAAATTCATCTATCTATATATGAGACAACAGAGTGAAACCTAAATATAAAAACTGCTACTGTAGACGAACGCTTCAACCTAGAAGAACAAAAGTTGGTGAGCCAAGTGGGATCTGTGTACTGATCATTCCCACCAAGTATCATCAAGATTGGGTGAAAAAATATTTGATGGTATTTCGGAAACTCGTTATTTCTTAGAAGCTTGGCAACCCCTCTCAATGAAAGTGCTTTTCCACAGTCTGTGCCTAGGGCTAATTGAAGAGGAAACAATCCGTAGAGACAAAACTGAGAACTCCGTTATTTTGTCAAGTTTCAAAGAGCTACTACAAACCATGTTGGATTTAGAGTTCCAAATTCATCTATGTATACAGGAGAGAATAGAGCGAAACCTAAATATAAAAACTGCTACTGTAGACGAACGCTTCAACCTAGAAGAACAAAATTTGGTGAGCCACGTGGGATATGTGTACTGATCATTATCAACAAGTATCATCAAGATTGGGTGAAAAATATTTGCTGGTATTTAGGAAACTCGTTATTTCTTAGAAGCTTGGCAACCCCTCTCAATGAAAGTGCTTTTCCAGAGTCTGTGCCTAGGGCTACTTGAAGAGGAAACAAACCATAGAGACAAAACTGAGAACTCCTTTATTTTGTCAAGTTTCAAAGAGCTACTACAAACCATGTTGGATTAGAGTTCCAAATTCATCTATCTATATATGAGAGAACAGAGTGAAACCTAAATATAAAAACGACTACTGTAGACGAACGCTTCAAACTAGAAGAACAAAATTTGGTGAGCCAAGTGGGATCTGTGTACTGATCATTCCCACCAAGTATCATCAAGATTGGGTGAAAAAATATTTGCTGGTACTTCGGAAACTCATTATTTTTTAGAAGATTGGCAACCCCTCTCAATGAAAGTGCTTTTCCACAGTCTGCGCCTAGGGCTACTTGAAGAGGAAACAAACCATAGAGACAAAACTCAGAACTCCTTTTTTTTTTTCAAGTTTCAAAGAGCTACTACAAACCATGTTGGATTTAGAGTTCCAAATTCATCTATCTATATATGAGAGAACAGAGAGAAACCTAAATATAAAAACGGCTACTGTAGACGAACGCTTCAACCTAGAAGAACAAAATTTGGTGAGCCAAGTGGGCACTGTGTACTGATCATTACCACCAAGTATCATCAAGATTGGGTGAAAAAATATTTGCTGATATTTCGGAAACTCGTTATTTCTTAGAAGCTTGGCAACCCCTCTCAATGAAAGTGGTTTTCTACAGTCTGTGCCTAGGGCTACTTGAAGAGGAAACAAACCATAGAGACAAAACTGAGATCTCCTTTATTTTGTCAAGTTTCAAAGAGCTACTACAATCCATGTTGGATTTAGAATTCTAAATTCATCTATCTATATAGGAGAGAACAGAGAGAAACCTAAATATAAAAACTGCTGCTGTAGACGAACGCTTCAACCTAGAAGAACAAAATTTGGGTTGCCATGTGGGATTTGTATACTGATCATTACCACCATGTATCATCAAGATTGGTTGAAAAAATATTTGCTGGTATTTCGGAAACTTGTAATTACTTAGAAGCTTGGCAAACTCTCTCAATGAAAATGCTTTTACACAGTCTGTGCCTAGGGCTCCTTGAAGAGGAAACAAACCGTAGAGACAAAACTGAGAACTCCTTTTTTTTGTCAAGATTCAAAGAGCTACTACAAACCATGTTGGATTTAGAGTTCCAAATTCATATATCTATATAGGAGAGAACAGAGGGAAACCTAAATATAAACAATTCTACTATAGGCGAACGCTTCAACCTAGAAGAACACAATTTCTTGAGCCAAGTGGGATTTGTGTACTGATCATTAGCAACCAGTATCATCAACATTGGGTGAAAAAATATTTGCTGGTACTTCGGAAACTCGTTATTTCTTAGAAGCTTCGCCACCCCTCTCAATGAAAGTGCTTTTCCACTGTCTGCGCCTAGGGCTACTTGAAGAAGAAACAAACCATAGAGACAAAACTCAGAACTCCTTTATTTTGTCAAGTTTCAATGAGCTACTACAAACCATGTTGGATTTAGAGTTCCAAATTCATCTATCTATATATGAGAGAACAGAATGAAACCTAAATATAAAAACGGCTACTGTAGCCGAATGCTTCAACCTAGAAGAACAAAATTTGGTGAGCCAAGTGGGATCTGTGTACTGATCAATACCACCAAGTATCATCAAGATTGGGTGAAATAATATTTGCTGGTATTTCGGAAACTCGTTATTTCTTAGAAGCTTGGCAACACCTCTCAATTAAAGTAGTTTTCCACAGTCCGTGCCTAGGGCTACTTCAAGAGGAAACAAACCATAGAGACAAAACTCAGAACTCCTTTATTTTGTCAAGTTTCAAAGAGCTACTACAAACCATGTTGGATTTAGAGTTCCAAATTCATCTATCTATATATGAGAGAACAGAGTGAAACCTAAATATAAAAACTGCTATTGTAGACGAACGCTTCAACCTAGAAGAACAAAATTTGGTGAGCCAAGTGGGTACTGTGTACTGATCATTACCACCAAGTATCATCAAGATTGGGTGAAAAAATGTTTGCTGATATTTTGGAAACTCGTTATTTCTTAGAAGCTTGGCAACCCCTCTCAATGAAAGTGGTTTTCCACAGTCTGTGCCTAGGGCTACTTGAAGAGGAAACAAACCATAGAAACAAAACTCAGAACTCTTTTTTTTGTCAAGTTTCAAAGAGCTACTACAAACCATGTTGGATTTAGAGTTCCAAATTCATCTATCTATATATGAGAGAACAGAGTGAAACCTAAATATAAAAACTGCTACTGTAGACGAACGCTTCAACATAGAAGAACAAAATTTTTGAGCCAAGTGGGATCTGTGTACTGATCATTCCCACCAAGTATAATCAAGATTGGGTGAAAAAATATTTGCTGGTATTTCGGAAACTCGTTATTTCTTAGAAGCTTGGCAACCCATCTCAATGAACGTGCTTCCACAGTCTGTGCCTAGGGCCACTTGAAGAGGAAACAAACCATAGAGACAAAACGGAGAACTCCTTTATTTTGTCAAGTTTCAAAGAGCTACTACAATCCATGTTAGATTTAGAGTTAGAAATTCATCTATCTATATAGGAGAGAACAGAGAGAAACCTAAATATAAAAACTGCTACTGTAGACGAACGCTTCAACCTAGAAGAACAAAATTTGGTGACCCAAGTGGGATCTGTGTACTGATCATTACCACCAAGTATCATCAAGATTGGGTGAAAAAATATTTGCTGGTATTTCGGAAACTGTAATTTATTAGAAGCTTGGCAAACTCTCTCAATGAAAGTGCTTTTCCACAGTCTGTGCCTAGGGCTACTTGAAGAGGAAACAAACAATAGAGACAAATCTCAGAACTCCTTTATTTTGTCAAGTTTCAAAGAGCTACTACAAACCATGTTGGATTTAGAGTTCCAAATTCATCTATCTATATATGAAAGAACAGAGTGAAACCTAAATATAAAAACTGCTACTGTAGACGAACGCTTCAACCTAGAAGAACATAATTTGGTGAGCCAAGTGGGATCTGTGTACTGATCATTAGCAACATGTATCATCAAGATTGGGTGAAAAAATATTTGCTGGTATTTCGGAAACTCGTTATTTCTCAGAAGCTTGGCAACCCCTCTCAATTAAAGTGCTTTTCCACAGTCTGTGCCTAGGCCTCTTGAAGAGGAAACAAACCATAGAGACAAAACTCAGAACTCCTTTATTTTGTCAAGTTTCAAAGAGCTACTACAAACCATGTTGGATTTAGAGTTCCAAATTCATCTATCTATATATGAGACAACAGAGTGAAACCTAAATATAAAAACTGCTACTGTAGACGAACGCTTCAACCTAGAAGAACAAAAGTTGGTGAGCCAAGTGGGATCTGTGTACTGATCATTCCCACCAAGTATCATCAAGATTGGGTGAAAAACTATTTGCTGGTATTTCAGAAACTCGTTATTTCTTAGAAGCTTGGCAACCCCTCTCAATGAAAGTGCTTTTCCACAGTCTGTGCCTAGGGCTACTTGAAGAGGAAACAAACCATAGAGACAAAACTGAGACCTCCTTTATTTTGTCAAGTTTCAAAGAACTACTACAATCCATGTTGGATTTAGAGTTCCAAACTCATCTGTCTATATAGGAGAGAACAGAGAGAATCCTAAATATAAAAACTGCTACTGTAGACGAACGCTTCAACCTAGAAGAACAAAATTTGGTGAGCCAAGTGGGATTTGTGTACTGATCATTAGCAACAAGTATCATCAAGATTGGGTGAAAAAATATTTGCTGGTATTTCGGAAACTCGTTATTTCTTAGAAGCTTGGCAACACCTCTCAATGAAAGTGCTTTTAAACAGTCTGTGCCTAGGGCTAATTGAAGAGGAAACAATCCATAGAGACAAAACAGAGAACTCCGTTATTTTGTCAAGTTTCAAAGAGCTACTACAAACCATGTTGGATTTAGAGTTCCAAATTCATCTATGTATA